>NW_027062794.1:0-32381 GCF_032884065.1 Artemia franciscana | reverse complement strand
AGCGCACCCCAACAGCTAGTCTCTTATAAGAAAAGGGGAAAAAATAAAAAAGATAGTAGAAAAAGAAAACTAAAAACAAGAAGATAAAAAGCTAAAAAAGGTAAAAAACTTAAAAAACTAAAATGAAAAAAAAAATAACTACAATAACTAAAAAAAAACTAAAAAAGAAAAATTTAAGAAAAGAGAAAATTAAAAAAGAAAAAAAAATAAAAAGGAAAAAAAAATAAAAAGAAGGAAAAACTAAAAAACAAAAAGCCTGAAAAAGAAATAAAAATAAAAAAAAAATAAAAAGAAAAAACTTAAAAAACTAAATATACTTTAAAAAAGGAAAATCTAAAAAAGAAAAAAAGAAGAAACTAAAAAGATTGACTTTATTTAAAAAATAAAACTTGTCACATTTCACTACCAGTATTTCCTAGTGATTTAGCATGTTAAAATTTTTGTTGATCAAACCGTGGATTTCAAACATTTTTCACTTATTTTCAAAGATGAAAGTGAAACGACCAGAGGGCTCAGCAGCATTATTTACCCATTTTAAGACTTGATTGTACTAATAAATCCCACTAATTTTTTTTAAATAAAGTCAATCTTTTTCGATTCATCTTTTTTTCTTTTTTTTTAGTTTTTTCTTTTCTTAAGTTTTTTTTAGTTTTTTCTTATGTTTTTCGATGTTTAGATGACTTTCCCATTATCTGAGGATAAAAGTGAGACAACCAGTGGGCTAAAAAAGCTCTTGTGCTATTTAAACCCTGTTTAAAGGTTTGGTGATGTTAAGACAAAGTTCTTATTATCT
This sequence comes from Artemia franciscana, assembly GCF_032884065.1. Taxonomy (NCBI): domain Eukaryota; kingdom Metazoa; phylum Arthropoda; class Branchiopoda; order Anostraca; family Artemiidae; genus Artemia; species Artemia franciscana. The sequence continues at coordinate 31,588 of NW_027062794.1, read as the reverse complement.
AAGGATAAAAATGAGACGACCAGTGGGCTAAGCTGCATTTTTTACGCACTTTAGGACTTCCTTGAGCTATTAAAACCTCACTTGGAGTTTTGCGATGTTTAGACGACGCTCGTATGATCTAAGGATAAAAGTGAGAAGACCAGCTGGCTCAACATCATTTTTTACCCATTTTAAAACTTTCTTGGGATATTAAAATCTCTCCTGAAGTTTCTCGATGTTTAGACTATGTACGTATTGTCTGAGGAAAAACGTGAGACGACCATTTAGCTCAGCAGTATTTTCTATTGGTTTCACGAATTTCTTGAGCTATTATAACCTGACTTGAAGGTTTTGCGATGTTTAGACGACGCACGTATGATCTAAGGATTAGTGACCTCGTATGATCTCGTGACCAGTGGGCTCAGCAGCAATTTTTACCAATTTTGAGACTTCCTTGAGCTATTAAAACACCACTGTATTTTTTGCAATGTTTAAACGACTTTCTTATGATCTGAGGATAAGAGTAAGACAACTGTGGTCAAAGCAGCTTTTTTCCATTTTAAAACTTTCTTGGGCAATTAAAATCTCTCTTGAAGTTTCTGGATGTTTAGACGACGTTCGTATTGTTTCAGGAAAAAAGTGGGCTCAGCAGTATTTTCTACTGGTTTTACTACTTTCTTGAGCTATTAAAATCTGACTTGAAGTTTCGCGATGTTTAGACGACGGTCGTATGATTTATGGATAAAAGTGACGAGATCAGTGGGCTCTGCAGCATATTTTACTCATTTTAAGATTATGCTGTTAAAACCCCACTTGAAGCTTGGCAAGGTTTTCGCGATGTTGTTATGATCTAAGGATAAAATTTAGACGATCAGTAGGCTCAGCAGAACTTTGTACCGATTTTAAGACTTGTTTGTGCTATTAAAACGCTACATGAGCAACTGATCTTGAAAAAAAACTTAAAAAAGATAAATGTATCATTTTAAAGGCTCCTGAAAGAAAAAATAAAGATAAATTAAATCATTTAGATGTTCATGTCGAACTGTCCACCAAATATTAAATTATTACATTTTACCGGTAGTATAGGAAAAATGAAATATATTTAAACTCTTGTTTCCCAAAACCTGTTTTCATTTTAAAGCTCAGAATGGGAAACTGTAAAATGTAACAAATTTTTATCTTAGCTTGGATTACGATGCGCACGAACCATTCCATAATGACCAGATGATTCCTTATGACACGCAGGATTGAGCCTGCCACCCTTGGATCAGGATGCAAAGCTTTATCCACTGCGTCATCGCAAGTTATAATGGACAACATTTCTTTTATAACTTTATTAATTTACTTTAATCAGCAAAATTTTAATGGCTGACATAGGCTACGCGCGTGGTGGGCTTGGGGGGGGGGGTCCACGAAGCACCCCCACCAATATATATATATATATATATATATATATATATATATATATATTTATATATTTATATATATATATATATATTATATATATATATATATATATATATATATATATATGTATATATATATATATATATATATATATATATATATATATATATATATATATATATATATATGTATATATATATATATATATATGTATATATATATATATATATATATATATATATATATATATATATATATATATATATATATATATATATATATATATATATATATATATATATATATATATATATATATATATATATATATATAAGTTGTTTGTGTGTTATGTCTGTTACGCTTTGTCTGTTACGCCAGATTATATCTTCTATATATATAAACATAAGTTGTATTTATTTTTGTGTTGAGGGTTTGCATATGACGTCTGAAAAATAAAGAAGAAAAAGAAAACAAACTAAAATGTAAAAACTGGGAATTGCATAAATATTTCGAAATAGTTTGACAATAGATTAAAGTACTTTGAAAACTTTAAAACAGATGCTTAAAATTTTGAGGTTTATTATAAATTGTTGAGCTTTAGCAAGCTTGGCACGTGAAGAGGAATTTTTAGTATAAATCTTAAAATGACAGAAGAAACAGCCTAAATTCCCAGTAAAAACTGGAGATTGCATAAATATTTCAAAATATTTTGACAATAGATTAAATTATATCGAAAACCTTAAAACAGATACTTAAAATTTTTAGGTTTATTATAAATTGTTGAGCTTTAGCAAGCTTGGCATGTGGAGAGGAATTTTTAGTTTAGATCTTAAAATGACAGAAGAAACAGCCGAGGAAGCTGCTCAAATAGTTAATTCAAAGAGAAATTTTAGTACAAATCCTAAAATGGCAGAAGAAACAGCCGAGGAATCTGCTCAAAGGGTTAATGCCAAAAGGCTATAATTGTCCATGGAAAAACAATCTGTATTCAGATTTATACTGCATTTTTTTAATGATTGCCCTTGAGCTTTGTTGATGGTGATTGCTAATCGAATATTCCCTGTGTCCCCGTCGTCATTTATATCTCCCCCCTCTGCCCTTCCGGCGTCCCCGTTGTAGTTCTGTCCCTGTTTCCCGGTCGTCATTTATATATTCTGTGTCCCAGTGTCCCGGTCGTCATTTGTGTCCCGTTGTCTCGGTCTGTAATTTCTCTTTGAGTGTCCCGGTGTGTAATTTCTCTTTGGGTTTCCCGGTCGTCATTTATATTCCTTGTGTCCCGGTGTCCCAATAGGCATTTGTGTCTCGGTGTCCCAGTCTGTAACGTCATAAAGTCTTCAATGGCTTTAGTGGTGCAGCCAGTTATGGAAGTTTAACTTTTTCTGAGGCGCAACACATTCCCAATTTTTCTCCATTAAATTTCAAGGCCTTTTAATAGGGACAAATTTTAGACACAGTCCCGATTTGAACACATCTACTCGAGCTATAATCATCGACTGGGCTTTACCTGAATGCCACGCGATAATTTTGGCGTCACTCTTGTGATTCTTCGACACGCTTTCTTTTGGCATTATCTCATTGAGCCACAAGCCTGTTTTTACGTTGTTCTTGTGATTCCTCGGCATGATTTTTTTCGGTAATTTCTCTTTGAGCCGCGAGCCTGTTTTCACGTTGTGAAAAAATTATTACAGTATTACATTTTATTGGTAGTATACGAAAAATAGAATGTTTTTAGACTTTTATTTCCCAAAACCCGTTTTGATCTAAAAGCTCAGGACTGGAAATTGTAAAAATATTGGAAATTTTGACCTAAAATTCAACTACACTTTTCCTCACGACACGCAGGATTGAACTTGCCACCCTTCGATCATCATACACAGCCTTGCCCACTACGTTAAAGCATGGTTTTATAGATAGCATTTCTTTTATAACTTTATCAATTTACTTTAATCCGTAAAATTTTAATGGCTTATGTCAGCTACTTATTTTAACTAGGATGAAAGGGAATACGTATTAGGATCCCCTTTTTTTTTAATCTTTTTTCATAATTTAATAGTTTCTTTTGGAGGAAATTAAGTCATGAGCTCAAAAAGGCAAACCAGTTCATAGTAATCAAAATTTAAAAAAATTATTCCTAACAAAGACAGTTTAGCAAGAAGAAATAGCCATTTGTAACCGATTTTATTATTATTTCAAATGCTCTACCCCCTCCTCAGCCCCTCGCACTTCACGCTAAAATTGGACTCTTTTTCACATCTCTAATTTTTAAAACAATAAAACACTGTAGTGTAAAGAGAGAGGTGCTGAGGAGTGGACAACCCCTTTCATATGTGGAACAAATTCTGTTCGTTTTAAGTTTTAATGTCGCTCCTTACTTGCAGTTAAAAAAATTCAATTGATTATGTACAATCTTCTCACATTTTCTGATCGAAGACTTGATTAATTATTTCTACTCCAAATTCCAGGCTAGTGAAGATTCTGCACAATCTTTTCGTATTTTCTGTGTTTAATTATTTTGACTCAAAATTCCAGACTATCCTTGTTTAAAAATTTAGGCTTAAGTTGCTTCAACACTCAAAGGATTTTTTCGACTTTATAAAAAAAATAAACTTACCATGGTTCAACACCAGTATTTCCCAGCGATTTAACCTGTTAAGGAATATGTTAAGTAAACGTTGACAACGATGATTCCTTATGACACGCAGGATTGAACCTGCCATCCTTGGATCAGGATACACAGCCTTATCCACTGCGTCATCGCAAGGTATTATAGACAACATTTCTTTTATAACTTTATTAATTTACTTTAATCAGTAAAATTCTAATGGCTGACCTAGGCTACATATTTTAACTAGGATAAAAGTGAATACGTATTAGGATTCCTTTATTCTTTTTTCGTAATTTAATAATTTCTTCTGGTAGAAAATAAATTTTGAGCTCCAAAGGCAAACCAATTGATAGCAATCAAAAGTCTATATTAATCACTAATTTAGGAAAATAGTCTTCCTTTTCTCCTTCTGTCTCTCTCTCTCTTTTTATTTCTTTTTTTGTGTGTGTTTGTGCTGTTGCATTGGTGATTTCTCTTTTCATGATATATATATATATATATATATATATATATATATATATATATATATATATATCATGAAAAGAGAAATCACCAATGCTACAGCACAAACACACACAAAAAAAAAAAAAAAAAAAAAAGACAGAAGCAGAAAAGGAAGACTGTTTTCCTAAATTAGTGATTAATATAGACCAGCACTTGAATGAGGCCTTAGCCCTACTCATCCATACAATCACATAGGTCAAACAGTATAGCCACACACAATCAACCATAAAGAATAATCCATGGACAGGCAGACATGTCGTCAATGAGCATAAGTCGTCATTTACCAAACAATAGAAAAAATAATATAGACAAATGATTCAGAGGCAACACCCAACATAAGGGCTCATCAGGAGAATACACTTGCCTATATAGGGTTTCGCCACTCTAAATTCTCTACCCAGCACAGTGTTGTGGCTACCACAGAATATCCATGGCATCCCCACGTCAGGTATCACCCCCAAAATACATGTCTATGAAAAAAAAACAGCAAATGTAAATCAACCAAGTAAAACTAAAACAAGCTTATCCTGTTAATATATCCCCCCCCTTTAGCAACAATAGGTAAACTAAATATTATAAATTTTACCAAACCACAAATATTAACACATTGCAAAAAGCCTGGATGAACTAAACAATTATAGAATTCATCTTTACCATGTGGCTATTTTTTTAGAAAATCCGCTCAATTAGAAACACAATTCAAAATAAATGGCGCTGTGACATTTCTCGAACCTCCGAAATTAGTTAAAAATTTCTTTAAGTATTTCTAGATAATTCTTTTGATATTTATTTAAAAGTTTGTTATAATGAAAACTAAATTTTTTAAATTGCCAAGTTAATTTATTTGCAGAAAAACCTCTTGATATCAATTTTTAGCTTAAGATTTTACATCTATTTTTAAAATCAATATAATTACTACAAATCCTTGCATAACGAAGTAACTGTGAGAAAAACGCTGAATATGTGATATTTCAGTGTATATTACTTTCAGGGAATGGGAAACTAATCACTTCAAAATCAAAATCATCCGTTTTATTATACATTTTAAAACTTAATTTATTATTATCACAAATATTAATATTTAAATCTAAGAAATGATCTTCATGACCAGCGCCATGACTAGGCTCAAGAATAAGCTCTGATGGATATATATCTTTAGAAATATCAATGAAATCCTTACAATTTAAGACCAAAATATCATCTAAATATCTTTTATTATTTGACAAAGCATGTTTTAAATTAATTGGATTATACTTATCCATCATATATTTATATTCTAGTTGACTTAAAAACAAGTCAGCTATAAATGGGCTGGCATTCCCCCCCATGGGAATTCCCATAATTTGCTTGTACAAATCACCCCAAATCTTATATAAGTATTATATAAAACAAATTCCAATAACTCAAAAATCATATCCAAGCTGTAACATCTCAAGTTAACTATAGTATTAAAGCAGTTTGTCCATATAGCTTTTTTATTATAAATGTCTATTTTTAAAAACCTTTTACTAGATAAGAGGAAATTTTTCTTGATAACAATTTTTAAATTATCAAACACTACATTAAGTGATAAATTAGTATACATTGTCGCAAAATCGAAAGACTCAATTCTTACTAGCTCAAACTATAATAGTAATATTATATATATACTAGCTGTTGGTGTGGCTTTAGTATAAATCATACAATGGCAGAAGAAACAGCCGAGGAATCTGCTCAAAGGGTTAATGCCAAAAGGCTTGCGGCTAAAGAACGCAAAACTGCGCAGTTAGACGAAAAACCATCTGGACAGCGAGAGTCGAAACGTATCGTAACTGAAAATGATAGCGATGATGATTGGGTTTGGGATTTTGACTTGGATAAGGTCATCAATGCCTACCAGATTTTAGTTAAAAAAAACAAAGGTTCGGCGATATGTATTTCATAGTGATGGTGAAAAATAAAGAAGAAAAAGAAAACTGAAAAAAGAAAAAAGGTAAAAAATTAAAAAAAACTAAAAATAAAAAAAACTAAAAAATTAAAAAAATTTAAAAAAAAGAAAAAACCTAAAAAGAAAAAATGTAAAAAAATAAAAAAAATTAAAAAAGATAAAAAACTAAAAAGAAAGAAAAACTAAAAAAAGCTAAAAACTAAAAAAAAAGAAAAACTAAACAAAAACTGGGAATTGCACAAATATTTCAATATATTTTGACAATAGATTAATGTAATTCGAAAACCTTAAAACAGATACCCAAAATTTGGAGGTTTATATAAATTGTTGGAGCTTTAGCATGCTTGGCATGTATAGATTTCTCAAGTGTCAATGTTAGAATGAACATTGACAAATCAATAAAAGAAGAAAAATCAAGAAAACAAATCAATAAAAAGAAGAAACTAAAAAACAGAAAAACTGAAAAAAACTAAGAAAAGAAAAAACTAAAAGAGAAAAAAAAAACTAAAGAAGAAACTTTATCTATATATATCTATATATAAATCTATATATATAAAAATAAGTTGTATATATGCATGTTTGTTTGTGGGTTTGCATTTAACGTCATTATAAGTATAAAAGGCTTTGTATATGACGTCATTATAAGATCAGACTACAGACCGGGACACCGAGACACAAATGACGACCGGGACACAGGGAATATAAATGACGACCGGGACACTCAAAGAGGATTTACAGACCGGGACATCGGGACATAAATGACAACCGGGAAACCGTGACAGAGGGAATATAAATGACGACCGGGATACTCAAAGAGAAATTACAGACTGGGATACCGGGACACAAATGACGACCGGGACACAGGGAAACAACTACAACGGGGATGCCGGGGGGCACAGGGGGATATATAAATGACGACGGGGCACAGGTCATGTATCATGTTTGTGTGTCGGGGACACAGGTTGAGTGACGTCATGTTTGTGTGTCGACTGACGTCATGTTTGTCGACTGACGAAATTACAGACCGGGACATCGGGACACAAATGACGACCGGGACACCAGGACATAGGGAATATAAATGACGATGTGTCGATGTATTCTCTGTGTCCCGGTCGCCATTTGCGTCCCGGTGTCCCAGTCTGTAGTCTCATATTATAATGACGTCATATACAAAGCCTTATATACTTATAATGACGTCAAATGCAAACCCACAAACAAACATACATATAAACAACTTATTTTTGTATATATAGATTTATATATATATATATATATATATATATATATATATATATATATATATATATATATATATATAGATACAGTTTCTTTTTTAGTTTTTTTTCTCTTTTAGTTTTTCTTTTCTTAGTTTATTTTCAGTCTTTCTTTTTTTTAGTTTCTTCTTATTATTGATTTGTTTTCTTCAATTTGTCAATGTTCATTCTAACATTGACACTTGAGAAATCTTTACGTACCAAGCATGCTAAAGCTCCAACAATTTATAATAAACCTCCAAGTTTAGGGTATCTGTTTTAAGGTTTTCGAATTACATTAATCTATTGTCAAAATATATTGAAATATTTGTGCAAGTCCCAGCTTTTTTCAGTTTTTTCTTTTTTTTAGTTTTTTAGCTTTTTTAGTTTTTCTTTCTTTTTAGTTTTTTATCTTTATTTATTTTTTTTATTTTCTTACATTTTTTCTTTTTAGGTTTTTTCTTTTTTTATTTTTTTTAATTTATTGTTGTTTTTTTTTGTTTTTTTTCTTTTTAGTTTTTTTAAGTTTTCTTTTTCTTCTTTATTTTTCAGCATCACTATGAAATACATATCGCCAAACCTTTGTTTTTTTAACTAAAATATGGTAGGCATTGATGACCTTATCCAAGTCAAAATCCCAAACCCAATCATCATCGCTATCATTGTCAGTTACGATACGTTTTGACTCTCGCTATCCATATGTATTTTCATCTAACTGCGCAGTTTTTGGTTCTTTAGCCGCAAGCCTTTTGGCATTAACGCTTTGAGCAGATTCTTCGGCTGTTTCCTCTGCCATTGTAGGATTTATACTAAAATTTCTCTTTGAATTAACTATTTTAGCAGCTTCCTCGGCTGTTTCTTCTGTCATTTTAAGATCTAAACTAAAAATTCCTCTCCACATGCCAAGATTGCTAAAGCTCAACAATTTATAATAAACCTAAAAATTTTAAGTATCTGTTCTAAGGTTTTCAATATAATTTAATCTATTGTCAAAATATTTCGAAATATTTATGCAATCCCCAGTTTTTACTGGGAATTTCGGCTGTTTCTTCTGTCATTTTAAGATTTATACTAAAAATTCCTCTTCACGTGCCAAGCTTGCTAAAGCTCAACAATTTATAATAAACCTCAAAATTTTAAGTATCTTTTCTATATCTAAAAATAGACGTACCAATAAAACTTTTAAGAAATATCAACCGACCAAAGCTTTGCAATGGCACGCGACTTGCCGTAAAAAAAAAACAATGGAAAACCTAATAGATGCCACAATCTTGACAGGGCCTTATGAGGGTGAGGCTGTTCTTATTCCTCGCATTCCCATGATTCCAACGGATCTGCTTTTTCAATTTAAAAGATTGCAATTCCCAATTCAATTAGCATTTGCAACCACCATCAACAAAGCTCAAGGGCAATCACTAGAAAAATGCGGTATAGATCTTAATACAGATTGCTTTACCAATGTACAATTGTATGTTGCATCTTTGAGGGTCGGTAAACCTGACAATCTATTTATACGCACAGACAATGGGACAGCGAAGACTGTTGTATATTCACAAGTTTTACGTAGTTAATTTGTATTGTATCTATCTATCTATCTATCTATATAAAAACGAGTTGTGTGTATGCATGTTTGTTTGTTTGTAAAAAGAGTGTTTGCATATGACGTCATTATTAGTACATACGGCTTTGTATATGGACAGACAATGGGAAAGCCAAGAATGTTGTATATTCGCAATTTTTACGTAGTTTGAAACACATATATAAATCTATCTATATTCACAGGTGGGACAGAGGGACACAACTACAATGGCGCGTAACTAATATGGCGCGTAACGACTTACGCGCGCGGGGGGGCTTGGGGGGGCGCGAAGCGCCCCACCAACTAGGTGTTGGGGTGGCGCGAAGCGCCACCCCAACAGCTAGTATATATATATATATATATATATATATATATATATATATATATATAATATATATATATATATATATATATATATATATATATATATATATATATATATATATATATATATATATATATATATATATATATATATATATATATATATATATCTTCTATATCTATATAAAAATAAGTTGTCTGTCTGTGTGTCTGTCTGTCAGGTGACGTCATGTTTCTGTGTCGACTGACGTCATGAAGTTAGTTGTCGTCATTTTTGCTATGACGGTGACGTCATTAAAGATATTTAAGACATATATGTTCACGTAGAAATCTATTAATGTTTAAGTTTAAAATGACTGATGAACTTACAATGGTAAAAGCCGATGAAGATGCTCAAAGAGTCTATGCCAAAAAACTTGCTGCTGATAGAGAAAGTCAGAAAAGAAAGCCTGCCGAGGAATCAAAAGAACAGCAAGGAAACAGGCTTCAGGCTAAAGAACGCAAAACCGTGCAGTTAGATGAAGATCCACCTGGACAGCGAGAGTCAAAACATATCAAAACTGAAAATGATAGCGATGATGATTGGGTTTGGGATTTTGACTTGGATAAGGTCATCAATGCCTAACAGATTTTAGTTAAAAAAAACAAAGGTTCGGCGATATGTATTTCATAGTGAAGCTGAAAAATAAAGAAGAAAAAGAAAACTGAAAAAAGAAAAAATGTAAAAAACTAAAAAATACTAAAAAGAAAAAAACACTCAAAGAGAAATTACAGACTGGGATACCGGGACACAAATGACAACCAGGACACAGGGAATATAAATGATGACCAGGACACAGGTATTTAAGAATATCATTCAAAGACAAATTTTTAATTTTAAGTAGACCGTTGAAAGAGAAATTTCTAATTGTAAAATGACTGAAGAACCTACAATGGCAACACCCGAGGAAGCTGCTCAAAACGAATGTGTTCAAGCCGAAGTAGCTATTTCCTTGCTGTTCTTTTGATTTCTCGGCACGCTTTCTTTTCTGACTTTCTCTATCAGCAGCAAGTTTTTTGGCATAGACTCTTTGAGCATCTTCATCGGCTTTTGCCATTGTAAGTTCATCAGTCATTTTAAACTTAAACATTAATAGATTTCTACGTGAACATATATGAATTAAATATCTTTAATGACGTTACCTTCATAGCAAAAATGACGACAACTAACTTCATGACGTCAGTCGACACAGAAACATGACGTCACCTGACAGACAGAGAGACACACAGACAGACAACTTATTTATATATATATATATATATATATATATATATATATATATATATATATATATATATATATATATATATATATATATATATATATATATATATATATACTAGCTGTTGGGATGGCGCTTCGCACCACCCCAACACCTAGTTGGTGGGGTGCTTCACGCCCCCCGCGCTACGCGCCATATTAGTTACGCGCCATTGTAGTTGTGTCCCTGTGTCCCACCTGTGAATTTAGATAGATTTATATATGTGTTTCAAACTACGTAAAAATTGCGAATATACAACATTCTTGGCTTTCCCATTGTCTGTGCATATACAAAGCCGTATGTACTAATAATGACGTCATATGTAAACGCTCTTTTTACAAACAAACAAACATGCATACACACAACTCGTTTTTATATAGATAGATAGATATATAGATACAATACAAATTAACTGCGTAAAACTTGCGAATATACAACATTCTTCGCTGTCCAATTGTTGCTGCATATAAATAGATTGTCAGGTTTACCAACCCTCGAACATGCAACGTACAATTTTCCGTGGGAAAAACAATCAGTATTAAGATCTATACCACATTTTTCTAATGATTGACCTTGAGATTTGTTTTAATGGTGATTGCAAATGCTAATCGAATTGGGAATTGCAATCTTTTAAATTGAAAAGGCAGATCCGTTGGAATCATGGGAATGCGAGGAATAAGAACAGCCTCACCCTCAAAAGGCCCTGTCAAGATTGTGGCCTCTATTAGGCCTTCCATTGTTTTTTTTAAGGCAAGTCGCGTGCCATTGCAAAGCTTTGGTGGGTTGATATTTCTTAAAAGTATTATTGGTGCGCCTATTCTTAGTTGTAGCACGTGTGGTGGAAACCCTGAAGGATCTATGGAATTTAAAAATTCAGATGGATAATTAACCGCTTCAATTGGTTCCAAAACTCTGTCGACTGACTTGTAAAGGACTGCCTGGTCTCGAATCTTCGTCAAAACAATATTGTTGATTTCTTGGACGTCTATATTTTTGGGTGCGAGAATCGCTCTTTCACTTAGCCATTTATTATTTTTATAATTTTTTAGAATATTCGGAAATACTTTTTCAATCAATTCATTTTTGGACGTCACTAAATTACAGAAATCAGCAGGTAATTGTATACGTCCTGAAATTGAGTCTACTGGGAGCTTTCCATTTCCAATTGCCAGCAATTGATCTGAAAATGTTTGACCAGTCATCGTTTTGCAATAGGACACACATATTTGTAGTTAATTTTAATATTTTTAAGTGTGCCCATAAATTAGAATTTTTCAGGCAAGCATTCATTTCGTCTGCAGGAGTTAAAATACGTAAAAATTGTGAATATACAACATTCTTGGCTTTCCCATTATCTGTGCATATATATATAAAGCCGTATGTACTAATAATGACTAAAAATTTTTTCAGCAATTTCAACTATTTATTCTACGGCCTTTCTGATTCAGGGGTCATTCTTAAAGAATTAGGACAAAACAAGATTTAGTTTGAAGAGCGAGGTATTAACGAGGGGACCAACCCCCTCATATATATAATCAAAAATATAAGAATATAAAAGTTTGTTACGTAAGTTAATTCTTAAGTTGCGTATTTTTTTACTAATAAAAACGTTCGTTAAAAATTAAAAGATCTAGTTGCCTTTTTAAGTAACCGAAAAATTGGAGGACAACTAGGCCTCTTTCCCCACCCCTTATTTCTCAAAATCGTCTGATCAAAACTAAGAGAAAGCAATTTAGCCAAAAAAAGAATTAATATGCAAATTTCATTTTAATAATTTATGTACGGAGAGCCAAAATCAGACATGCATTAATTCAAAAACTTTCAGAAATTAAATAAAAAAAACAAGTTTTTTGAAATGAAAGTAAGGAGCGACATTAAAACTTAAAACGAACAGAAATTGCTCCTTTTATGAAAGGGGTTTTTCCTCCTCGACGCCCCACTCCTTGCGCTAAAGTTTGATTCTTTCTGGCAACTCTACTTTTTAAAACAATAAAAAACAATTCATTCCCAATGCTCAAAATTCCTGGCTAGTGCAGATTCCGCACAATCTTTTCTTATTTTCTGTGATTAATTATTTTGACTCAAAATTCCAGACTATCCTTGTTTAATAATTTAGGCCTAAGTTGCTTCAACACTCAAAGGATTTTTTCGACTTTATAAAAAAAATAAACTTAGCATGGTTCAACACCAGTATTTCCCAGCGATTTAACCTGTTAAGGAATATGTTAAGCAAACGTTGACACCAAACGATTTTCACTCATTTTCCTACATTCCAGTAAAACCTATCCTTTGGTACCAAGTGGTTTCTTTAAGTTATGTGGGTATAAGAAAGAAAAGGGCTTGTAAGTCTCCCTATCAAAAGTAGTGTGTATTCACACTGGCAAAATTCTGGAACGATTGCTTGAAAAATTGACGTACGGCTATTATTTTATTTCGAAATATTTATTTTTGTATGGCCTCTTATTCAGTAGCACTTTGAAATGGGGCTTAGGAAACAAAGAAATGAGATCAAGGCAGTATTTAGGGAGGAAGAGGCTTTACCCCATTTCCCCCCCGGCCTTGAAGGAGACATTAGGATTTGCTGATGCTTATTATTTTTAAAAATTAAGGCATTAACAGGAAAGGTTAGTTTAAAGTTATTAATTACCTTAAGGGTGCCCGCAAGGGGGAGCGAGTTAGGTAATCAGGGAGTAAAAAGTAATTATGAGGAAAAAAAAAGGAAAGATTTTTTTGTTTCATTGTCTCCCATCAAAAGCTATAGTCCTTAAGAAATTTTTCTTGATTTTCGAAAAAGGGGTAAATACTTCCGTAAAGCCAAGGAATAATATTGAAAATTGCATCAAATGGGCTGTAAGACTTTACAGCCCAACTGTAAAGTTTTCAAGCTACTTTCGAAAATAATGTGAAATTTTGCATTTTATTCAAAAAAAAGTCAAGAATCTTGAAAAAGTTCGTGGCAACAAACTTTAAAAAACGGTGACCCGACTCCCTTTGCTCCTCCAAGAGGTGACTGCATCGAACCTAGAGCACTTTTTAAGTGAACAAATAAAATGGATGCTAACTCAGCCCCCTATCACACCCAATTTCTCCCGAAGTCTTCTAATCAAAATTTTGAGATTGCCATTTTATTCAGTTTTGTTGAAAGATCCAATAACTATGTCTTTGGGAGTGAAAGGACCCCCTCCCCCGTCTCCCCTTGCCCAGAGCCCCGGAGGAAGGTCCACAAGCTATTAAATTTGTCCATTGTATAACTCGAGTGTAGGTTTCTGGGACGTTTACCAATATTATTCAGGGAGGGGGGGGAGACTTTCTATAAATGAATTTTTTACTTGGAAAATTTTGCATTGGGATAAAAGTTTCGGGGGTCGTACTTTTCACTTTATCTATAATAAAGAACAAGCACTATCCCATATTAACTTAAATTTTTATATAGAGGTTAAATTAAGATTACCCGCGGTATATGTTAAATATCAACTTGGGGTGCAGCGGCAGCTAGTTTATGGTAAAGAACGAACTCTAGCCCATAGCAATTAAATTGATTTTGAGGAGAAGGAATATGATAAAGAATGAACTCTACGCCATTGTATTTAACTTAATTTTGAAAAGAAGGAATTACAGTGGATACCAACATGATAGCATAAGTAAAATACAAGTTATAATAAGGCTCCACAAAGATCTGAACCAAGATTGCAGGACGTAATATCTTAAGTGCAAACCAATACACCATGAAGTGGTCCTATGGAAAAGAATTCTAACAACTGGTGATAAAAATATTGGCAAGAACTTATACACGAGGCCTGAGATTTATAATAAAGAACGAACTCTTTCCTATTACATTAAAAAACAAACTATAGCCAATAGTAATTGAAGCGTTTAATTCAATAACTATATACATGATGATAAAACACAAGCTGATTTTTATTATAAGGCGTATATTAGTAGCATAATTTCAGTGTTGTTGATTGGCGGAAAAAGCCACTAAACATACTCCCGTTTCCGTATAACTGAAGAAAATGAAAAGTAAACAGAAAATGAAAGAAAATTAAATATAGAATATGACGGCTTTGGATTTATTCTTTCGAAATTACCTAAAGGATCAATAAAGCCTTCTGTTTCATCGGATTTAGCTGAAACCTGGTAAAAAACTAACCACGGTAAATAGTAATCAAAAGTTAAGATAATACAAAAGTATAATAAGTATGAGTTAGAATAATTTCTGAAAAGTTCCTAATAATTACAATTAAAATCAAAATTAGCACAGTTAATTCAGCAACGGGACTGGTGGGCATCACTAGATTGGACAGAATTTCGGAGTATAGTACTTGGCAAGAAGATACTTTAGCCACATCCTTCATTTATTCATTTTATGTTACTGGCAATGGAAGCTCAGTATATTGAATTGGCACAAAATATGGCTCTTCTATTTCAATCTTTAGACCTGGTTCTTTTTCGAATTTTTTTTCTGTTACAATTGAATAAGGGTAGAGGCTGTCTTCTAGTTTTAATTTTGCATCGTATTTCAAAGCAACTTTTCAAAAGATTGTCTTAACTTATTTTTATTATACTTTTGCATTATCTTAACTTTCATTGCTATGTACCGTGGTTAGTTGTTTACCAGGTTTCAGCTATATCCGTTGAGACTTACTTAGTCCCCATTTAAATGAACTTAATCGACTCATTATATATTCAGCTAAATTCGTTCCAACAATGGGCTATATCGATTCTTTATATAATTTAAAAAGAATAAATCCAAAACCCTAATATTGTATATTTCATTTTCTTCCATTTTCTGCTTAATTTTCATTTTCTGCAGGGATACGGAAAAAGGAGGATGTTTGGCTGCTTTTTCCACCAATCCATCAAATTGAAATAGTGCTAGTAATATATGCCTTATAAAAAAAAATTGGCGTGTTACATAATCATGCATATAGTTATTTATGTAAATACGCCAATTACTATTGGCTATAGTTTGTTCTTTAATATAATTGGAAAGATTTCGTTCTTTATAATAAATCTTAGGCCTCGGGAATAAGTTTATTCCTATATTTATATCATTAATTGTTTGAATTCTTATCCGTAGGAGCACTTCATGGTGTAATGGTTTGCACTCAAGATATTAAATCGTGCATTCTTAGTTCAAATCGTAGTGGAGCCTTATTATAACTTGTATCTTACTTATGGTATCATGTTGATTTGTACAATAATTCCTTCTTTTCAAAATGAAATTTAATAACAATAGCGTAACGTTCATTCTTTACAATAATTGTTCTTTTAAAAATTAAGTTAATTGCTATGGGAAATAATTCGGAAAAAAACAAAAAAATGAAGTATTTTTGACTTATGAACAGGTGATGGAATTTTAATGAAATTTGATGTTTGGAATGATACCGTGTCTCAAAATTCTTATTTTAAATCCCGAACAAGTCCCATGATATTGGGGGGAGTTGGATGGGGGACCTAAAATCTTGGAAAGCGCTTAGAGTGGAGGGATCGGGATGAAACTTTGTTGGAAAAATAAGCAGAAGTCCTAGATACGTGATTGACATAGCCGGAACGGATCTGCTCTGTTTAGGGGGTTGGAGGGGGAGGGTTAATTTTGAAAAAAATAGAAAAAATGAGATATTTTTAACTTACGAAGGAGTAATCGGATCTTAATGAGATTTGAATTTTGGAAGGATATTGTGTCTGAGAGCTCTTATTATAAATCCCGACAAAATCTGGTGATATTGGGGGGAGTTGGGGGGATCTAAAATCTTGGAAAACGCTTAGAGTGGAGGGACTGGAATTTGGTGGGAAAAATAAGCAAAAATTCTAGATATGTTATTGATATTACCGGAACGGATCTGCTAGCCCTGGGGGGGGGACTAGGGTTAATTCTGAAAAATTAGAAAAATGAGGTATTTTTAACTTACGAAGAAGTGATCATATCTTAATAAAATTTTATATTTAGAAGGATCTCATAGTTTAGATATCTTATTTTAAATCCTGACTGGATCCAGTGTCATTGGGGGGGGGGGAATCAGAAATCTTGGAAAACTTTTAAAAGCGGAGAGATCAGGATGAAACTTGGTGGGAAAAATAAACACAAGTCCTAGATGCGCGATTGACATAACCAGAATGGATCCACTCTCTTTGGGGGAGTTGGAGGGCTAGGGTTAATTCTGAAAAAATAGAAAAATGAGGTATTTTTAACTTACGAAGGAGTGATCGGATCTTAATGAAATTTCATATTTAGAAGGACCTCGTAACTCAGATCTCTTAATTTAGATCCTGACTGGGTCCAGTGTCATTTGGGGGGGGGATCCGGAAATCTCGGAAAACACTTAAAGCGGAGAGATCAGGATGAAACTTGGTGTAAAGAATAAGCACAAGAAAAAGAATAAGCACAAATTTGTTAAATCTGAATACAGATTGTTTTCCCATGGACAATTATATGTTGCATGTTCAAGAATTGGTAAACTTGACAATCTATTTATGTGCACAGACAATGGGACAGCGAAGAATGTTGTATATTCGCAAGTTTTACGCAGTTAAAAACACACACACATATATATATATATATATATATATATATATATATATATATATATATATATATATATATATTCACAGGTGGGACACAGTGACAAAAATACAATGACGCGTAACTAATATGGCACTTAACGACTTACAAGCGTGGGGGGGGGCTTGGGGAGGGTTAACACCGAAGAGCCACACCAACAGCTAGTATATATATATATATATATATATATATATATATATATATATATATATATATATAAGTCCTGTTCCCGGAAGGAAGGTAGAAGAATTAGATTCTACACATCAATCTTCTTCGGAAGTTTCAGCATAGGCCAACGAATTTCATCCTCTTTGCTCACGAAGCTCCAAGTATGCCTTCGTTTGACCAGGCAGCTAATTCTGGTAACTAGGAAGACATCCAGATTGTGACAGATTCGCTAAATCACCTTAAGGAAAAGAGAAAGAAAAGACTTTTTGGGATACTAATGAGATTCAGAAGTTCCTTCTTTAAAATTACTAGAAGAACATCAGCGGTCAGACAGCACATTGATACAAGTAATGCTCATCCAGTGCGTCAGAGAGCCTAAAAGGTACCAGAGAGTCGACAACAAGTCATTGAAGAAGAAATCAAGCAAATGCTAAACATGAGGATTATACAACCTTCGTCAAGTCCCTGCTGCTCTCCGGTAGACGTGGTTGCCAAGCCAGATGGAAGTATTTCGCTTCTGTTTGGACTTCCGGGATATTAATCGGGTATCTAAGTTTGATGTCTTCTCCCTTCTCCGTACAGATAAATTGCAGGAGGAAGTAGGTAGCAAAAGGGTCTTCAGCGTTTTAGATCTTACCAAAGGCTACTGGCAAGTACAAGTTACACCAGAGAGCATGGAAAAGATGGCTTACCAAACAAAGATCGCATTCTATGAGTCATTCTATGAGTGCTTCCTTTTGGTCTTAACGGGGCACCAGCAACCTCCCAGAGTACCATGGATAAGATTTTGAGTGGATGTCTTTGTTTTGCAAGGGCGTACCTTGACGACCTTACAACATTCTCTGATAGTTGGGAAGATGACGAGCAGCATTTAAAGGAAGTTTCAGGGAGGATAGTGGCTGCTGGTCTTCAAATTCATCCTGACAAATACAAGTTCGAAATAGACGAAGTTCAATATTTGGGCCACAAAGTAGGATCTGTAATTTTTCAGTCGACAAACATGACGTCAGTCAACAAACAACTTCATGACGGCATAATACTCAATCCTTATAATAACGTCAGTCGACACACAAACATGACGTCAGTCAATGGACAAACAAACAACTTATTTATATATATATATATATATATATATATATATATATATATATATATATATATATATATATATATATATATATATATATATATATATATATATATATATATATATATATATATATATATATATATCTATATATATAAAAATTAGTTGTTTGTGTGTCTGTCGACGGACGTCATGTTTGTGTGTCGACTGTCGTCATGTTTGTCGACTGACGTCATTATAAAAATTGAGCTGTATGTCGTCATGAAGTTGTTTGTCGACTGACGTCATGTTTGTCGACTGACGAAATTACAGACCGGGACACTGGGACACAAATGACGACCGGGACACAGAGACACAGGGAATATAAATGACGACCGGGACACAGGGACACTAATACAACAGGGACGCCGGAGGCACAGGGGGGAAACATAAATGACGACCGGGACACAGGGAATGCTCGAAGAGAAATTACAGACCGGGACACCCGGACACAAATGACGACCGAGACACAAGGAATATAAATGACGACCGGGACGCCCCACTAACTAGGTATTGGGGTGAGGTATGCGCGCCATATTAGTTACGCGCCATTGTAGTTGTGTCCCTGTGTCCCACCTGTGAATATAGATAGATTTATATATGTGTTTCAAACTACGTAAAAATTGCGAATATACAACATTCTTGGCTTTCCCATTGTCTGTGCATATACAAAGCCTTATGTACTAATAATGACGTCATATGCAAACGCTCTTGTTACAAACAAACAAACATGCATACACACAACTCGTTTTTATATAGATAGATAGATAGATAGATACAATACAAATTAACTGCGTAAAACTTGCGAATATACAACATTCTTCGCTGTCCAATTGTCGCTGCATATAAATAGATTGTCAGGTTTACAAACTCTCGAACATGGAACGTACAATTGTCCATGGGAAAAATAATCAGTATTAAGATCTATACCACATTTTTCTAATGATTGACCTTGAGCTTTGTTAATGGTGATTGCAAATGCTAATCGATGTGGGAATTGCAATCTTTTAAATTGAAAAGGCAGATCCGTTGGAATAATTGGAATGCAAGGAATAAGAACAGCTTCACCCTCAAAAGGCCCTGTCAAGATTGTGGCCTCTATTAGGTTTTCCATTGTTTTTTTTTACGGCAAGTCGCGTGCCATTGCAAAGCTTTGGTGGGTTGATATTTCTTAAAAAGTATTATTGGTACGCGTATTTTTAGTTGTAGCACGTGTGGTGGAAACCCTGAAAGATCTATGGAATTTAAAAATTCAGATGGATAATTAACCGCTTCATTTGGTTCCAAAACTGTGTCTACTGACTTGTAAAGGACTGCCTGGTCTCGAATCTTGTTCAAAACAATATTGTTGATTTCGTGGACGTCTATATTTTTGGGTGCGAGAATCGCTCTTTCACTTAGCCATTTATTATTTTTATAATTTTTTAGAATATTCGGAAATACTTTTTCAATCAATTCATTTTTGGATGTCACTAAATTACAGAAATCAGCAGGTAGTTGTATACGTCCTGAAATTGAGTCTACTTGGAGCTTTCCGTTTCCAATAGCCAGCAATTGATCTGAAAATGTTTGACCAGAGTCATCGTTTTGCAATCGGACACGCATATTTGTAGTTAATTTTAATATTTTTACGTGTGCCCATAAATTAGAATTTTTCAGGCAAGCATTCATTTTGTCTGCAGGAGTTGATCTAGGTATTATAGGTAATGTTTGCCTGAAATCTCCCGCAAGCAATATTAATGTACTGCCAAAGGGTTTCGACTTCCCTCTCAAATCTTTCAAGCATTGATCCAGAGCCTCGAGCGATTTTTTGTGTGCCATTGTGCACTCATCCCAAATAATAAGTTTGCATTGCTGCAATACTTTACCCATCCCAGATGATTTGGAAATATTGCACGTGGGAGTTTCTGTAAAATGCAAATTCAGAGGCAATTTCAAAGCGGAATGAGCAGTTCTTCCACCAGGCAGCAATGTTGCGGCTATTCCGGACGACGCAATTGCCAACGCTATATCATTTTTTGATCGAATTGATGCCAGAATCAGTTTTATCACAAACGTATTACCAGTACCTCCTGGCGCATCCAAAAAGAAAATTTCTCCAACGTTGTTATCGACACAATGCATTATCGTATCATAAATGTCTTTTTGTTCCGACGTTAACTTGGAAATGTTATTTTGTACATACGACAATAGATCACTCGTACTTTGTTCACGATCCAATTCTACACATGTCGAAACAGCAGCAATACGGTTAGGTGAAGGCATTCCCAAATCCTGAAGAGGTTTGTTTGCCATACGTACGCACAAATCTTCTATAATAACTAAAGTGTAGTTATAAATTTCTGATGTAAAATCAAAAGTCATATCTGACGTCTCTAACTGTTTTCGATGGAGCATATCTTCGGACATTTTTGACTTATATTTTTCCTATTACTCTGTAGGAGCTGATGGAGAGCAATTTGATAAAATGATGCCAAACAATGCACGAATTGGACTTGGGGTTGACGTTTCGCACGCGTCTTTGATGCAGTTATCCCAGTTTTGGTCATTCTCCAATAAATTCAGAGCTTGGCATGCACTACGTTAAGTGTCATGTAGAGTAACGTTTACAGTTCTCAAATACTCAAAGGATGTCGGACCGGGTACATTCACCAAAAGCACGTGTAGAAAAAAACATTCATGTTGATTGGGGAGAACGGTGTAGAGTCTTCCTATCGTGGTATCTTTGAATATGGTAGGTTGGCCGTCGACTGACTTACCCTGTTTTCGACGTTCAAATACTTTATTTTTAGTATTCCACGAGTAATACCAAGGCACTTCAGTATACAGCAGTTTTTTTTTGCAAAAGAATCATTTTTGCAAAGCGAAAAAAAGCTGTTAATGTTGTATCCGGTGGATTCAGGCCTCTTTGTTGCACGTTGGTTTCCGTGAAATAAACACGTTGACCATTATGTAAATATACCGCTAAGTGAACAACAGCTGGACTACGTTCATGTATCGGAAATAAAAGAATTCGCCAAACAGCTTCATTACTGCTTATGTATCTTCCAGCCTGATATTGTACGATTTCGTCGAAATCTTTTATTTCAGGCTGCAAGCCAAAAACTGCCATGTCACTGCCTTTGTTGACGTATTTACATATGTATTTGATTGCCTTTACGGAGTTACAGTATTCAACGTTTATGTGTGCATTAAATGTTTTTGATAATAATGGGGAATATGGAACAACCCACTGGTTATCTACTTCGATGGTGGTACCGTTACGCTTCTTTATTATTGCTGTTTTACCGCCATCTTCAGTAGATCTTCTTCTATATTGTGGGTAACCATCAATGCCAGTAATTGTGTTTGATACTAAAAGTCGAGGATATTGCTTTGTGCACCTTCCTTTGGCCATGCATGGTGAATTTTGGTTCAGTGCACCGCAAGCTCCATGTATCATATTTTTTACAATAATATCATGTAACCCCTTATTTTTAATTTTTAGCCCCTCATATATATTTTATATACAGGTACCTCGTTTTTGCCATTCCGCTGAGTACAGGTTGCTGAGTTTCAGGTTGCTCTGATTCCTCCGCACGCTTTCTTTTCTTACTTTCTCTATCAGCAGCAAGCCTGATTTCTTGCTGTTCTTGTGATTCCTCGGCACGCTTTCTTTTCTTACTTTCTCTATCAGCAGCAAGCCTGATTTCTTGCTGTTCTTGTGATTCCTCGGCATGCCTTCTTTTTTCACTTTCTCTTTTAGCAGAAAGTCTGCTTTCGCGTTGCTCTGGTAGTTATCTGGTAGCCGTAATGTCATGTCTATGAACCGCCGATTGTCCTTGAAGTAAAAGCTGCAGTATCTCGTCCCAAGATTGATTACATGTAAATGTAATAAATAAATCTGGACGACCATAGAGACGAAAATACGCAATAGCATCTTGAGCATATTCATGCACATGACAGGGACTGCCAGCATATGACGAAGGTAAAATTTTTAATCTTCCAACGTTTGTGGTATTACCGTCATTTATAACTGCATCTCGCAAATGAATGTATTGTTCAGAGCGGAGCTTGGTCTGATTCAGGCGGATATATAGCAAACGTTCTGATTCAATTTTAGCAAACATATCAACGACAAATTGGTGAAACAATTCACAGCATTTTAAAATATAATTTTCTTCATCCTGCCGAATCATTAGTCTATAGGAATAATAATGCATTGCACTGCATTTCTTATTCATTTCTTTGTTAGTGGCTGGATTCATCAATTTAATATTAAAGTGATAGCCGTCGGCTCCATCCCAAAAAATGATAGGATATTATAGGGCATCGTAGCATCGATGAGTTTCAGCAATTCTTAACAACTGAGCGTTTTGCTTATGAAGAATAATATCTCAAGGTAAAAACTGATCACCGAACATAACGATTGCCACTTCGTCGATAGTTGGAGCATTTTATCTACGCACAAGTTGGCCAGGAGGCGTTTTGTCAGCGGAAATAACAATTTTATGCGTATCAGTAGGCATCAAATCGATGGCTGTTTTGAACAGACGCACTAAATTATTATTTTCGTGGAAAACATGTTGCAATTGGGAAACGATTGTCCTTTCAACGTTGGGAGAAATTTCGCAACGTGCATTCAATTCAGAATTTGTATCACTGATGAAGTACAATTGTAAAAATTTATGATTCTCGACTGAGAATGGTAGAAGGGACCCTGCTCTATGATAAATTTGCCCTTTTACTTTGAAAGTAGACATAAATTGATCTGGATTTTCGATTTGGGCTCCAAACGACGTCATTTGGAAACATGAGTTGTCCTTTCTAAGTCTTTCTAAGTCAGTAAGGAAAGTCTTCAATGGCTCTGGTGGTGCAGCCAATAGAGGAAGTTTAACTTTTCCTGAGGCGCAACACATTCCCATTGTTTCACCATTGAATTTCAAGGCCTTACAATAGGGACAAATTTTAGACATTGTCCCGATTTGAACACATCTACTCAAGCTATAATCATAGACTGGGCTGTACCTGAATGCCAGGCGATAACTTTCAGGTTGCTCTGATTCCTCGGCACGCTTTCTTTTCTTACTTTCTCTATCAGCAGCAAGCCTGATTTCTTGCTGTTCTTGTGATTCCTCGGCACGCTTTCTTTTCTTACTTTCTCTATCAGCAGCAAGCCTGATTTCTTGCTGTTCTTGTGATTCCTCGGCATGCCTTCTTTTTTCACTTTCTCTTTTAGCAGAAAGTCTGCTTTCGCGTTGCTCTGGTAGTTCCTCGGCACGCTTTCTGTTCTTTCTTTGTCTATCAGCCTCAAGCCTGTTTCCTTGCTGTTCCTTGGATTCCTCGGCACGATTTTTGTTCTTTCTTTCTCTATCAGCCTCAAGCCTGTTTCCTTGCTGTTCTTTTGATTCCTCAGCACGCTTTCTTTTCTGACTTTCTCTATCAGCAGCAAGTTTTTTGGCATAGACTCTTTGAGCATCTTCATCGGCTTTTGCCATTGTAAGTTCATCAGTCATTTTAAACTTAAACATTAATAGATTTCTACGTGAACATATATGTCTTAAATATCTTTAATGACGTCACCGTCATAGCAAAAATGACGACAACTAACTTCATGATTAAATATCTTTAATGACGTCACCGTCATAGCAAAAATGACGACAACTAACTTCATGACGTCAGTCGACACAGAAACATGACGTCACCTGACAGACACAAACGCGGACAGACAACTTATTTATATATATATATATATCTATCTTCTATATATATAAAAATAAGTTGTCTGTCTGTGGATGTGTGGATGGATGTGTGGATGGATGTGTCAGGTGACGTCACCTGAAAAAACTGGATTAGGTGACGTCAAAACTGAAAAAACTAAAAAAAGGCAAAAACTACAAAAAAAAACTAAAAACTAATAAAAAAAATAAAAAAGCTAAAAAACTAAAAAAACTATAAAGGTAAAAACCAATAAAAAACTAAAAAAAAAACTGAAAAAACTAAAAAAAGGCAAAAACTACAAAAAAAAACTAAAAACTAATAAAAAAAGTAAAAAAGCTAAAAAACTAAAAAAACTAAAAAAACTAACAAAAGGTAAAAAACTAAAAAAAATAAAAAATAAAAAAAAACTAAAAAAAAGGAAAAAACTGAAAAATAAGCTAAAATAAAGGTAAAAACCAATAAAAAACTAAAAAAAAAAAGGAAAAAACTAATAAATGACGACACTCAAAGAGAAAGCGACCAGGACAAAAAACTAAAAAAAAAGGCAAAAACTACAAAAAAACTAAAAACTAATAAAAAAAATAAAAAAGCTAAAAAACTAAAAAAACTAAAAAAAGGTAAAAAAACTAAAAAAACTAAAAACTAAAAAAAAACTAAAAAAGGTAAAAACTAAAAGAACTAAAAAAGAAAAAAATAAATGACGACACTCAAAGAGAAAGCGACCAGGACAAAAGGAATGTTCGATTAGCAATCAACAAAGCACCGGGACACAGGGAGTATAAATGACGACCAGGACACAAGTAAAAAAAAAAAATAACAAAACTAAAAAGAAGGTAAAAACTACAAAAAAACTAAAAAGAAAAAAAAACTAAAAACTAATAAAAAAACTAAAAAATCTAAAAATCTAAATAAACTAAAAAAGAAAAAAAAAGGAAAAAAATAAAGGAGAAAAACAAAACTAAAAAACGAATGTATATACAGACCGGTACACCGGGATACAAATGACGACCGGGACACAGGGAATATAAATAACGACCGGGACACAGGGACACAACTACAACGGGGACACCGGGGGAAACAGGGGGATATAAATGACGACCGGGACAAAAAAACTAAAAAGAAATAAAAACTAAAAACTAATAAAAAAAAACTAAAAAATCTAAAAATCTAAATAAGCTAAAAAAGAAAAAAAAAGGAAAAAAATAAAGGAGAAAAACAAAACTAAAAAACGAATGTATATCCAGACCGGGACACCGGGATACAAATGATGACCGGGACGCGGGACACAGGGAATATAAATGACGACCGGGACACAGGGACACAACTACAACGGGGACACCGGGGGAAACAGGGGGATAACCTGACAATCTATTTATATGCAAAGACAATGGGACAGCAAAGAATGTTGTATATTCGCAAGTTTTACGTAGTTAAAACCATATATATATATATATATCTATATTCACAGGTGGGACATAGGGACACAACTACAATGGCGCGTAACTATTATGGCGCGTAACGACTTACGCGCGCGGGGGGGCTTGGGGGGGGCGCGAAGCGCCCCCACCAACTAGGTGTTGGGGTGGCGCGAAGCGCCACCCCAACAGCTAGTATATATATATATATATCTTCTATATATATAAAAATAAGTTGTCTGTGGATGGATGGATGGATGTGTCAGGTGACGTCACCTGAAAAACTGGATCTGGTGACGTCAAAACTGAAAAAACTAAAAAAGGCAAAAACTACAAAAAAAAACTAAAAACTAATAAAAAAAATAAAAAAGCTAAAAAACTAAAAAAACTATAAAGGTAAAAACCAATAAAAAACTAAAAAAAAAACTGAAAAAACTAAAAAAAGGCAAAAACTACAAAAAAAACTAAAACTAATAAAAAAAGTAAAAAAGCTAAAAAACTAAAAAAACTAAAAAAACTAAAAAAAGGTAAAAAACTAAAAAAAATAAAAATAAAAAAAAACTAAAAAAAAAGGAAAAAACTGAAAAATAAGCTAAAATAAAGGTAAAAACCAATAAAAAACTAAAAAGAAAAAAGGAAAAAACTAATAAATGACGACACTCAAAGAGAAAGCGACCAGGACAAAAGGAATGTTCGATTAGAAATCAACAAAGCACCGGGACACAGGGAGTATAAATGACGACCAGGACATAAGTAAAAAAAAAAAAACTATCTATATATATAAAAATAAGTTGTCAAACTAAAAAAAGGCAAAAACTACAAAAAAAAACTAAAAACTAATAAAAAAGCTAAAAAACTAAAAAAACTAAAAAAAAAGGCAAAAACTACAAAAAAAACTAAAAACTAATAAAAAAAATAAAAAAGCTAAAAAACTAAAAAAACTAAAAAAACTAAAAAAAGGTAAAAAACTAAAAAAACTAAAAACTAAAAAAAACTAAAAAAAAGGAAAAAACTGATAAAAAAATAAGCTAAAATAAAGGTAAAAACCAATAAAAAACTAAAAAAAAACTGAAAAAACTAAAAAAAGGCAAAAACTACAAAAAACTAAAAACTAATAAAAAAAGTAAAAAAGCTAAAAAACTAAAAAAACTAAAAAAACTAAAAAAAGGTAAAAAACTAAAAAAAAATGAAAAATAAAAAAAAACTAAAAAAAAAGGAAAAAACTGAAAAATAAGCTAACATAAAGGTAAAAACCAATAAAAACTAAAAAGAAAAAAAGGAAAAAACTAAAAAAATTTTCATCTAAAAAACTAAAAAAAACTAAAAAAGGTAAAAACTAAAAGAACTAAAAAAGAAAAAAATAAATGACGACACTCAAAGAGAAAGCGACCAGGACAAAAGGAATGTTCGATTAGCAATCAACAAAGCACCGGGACATAGGGAGTATAAATGACGACCAGGACATAAGTAAAAAAAAAATTAACAAAACTAAAAAGAAGGTAAAAACTACAAAAAAACTAAAAAGAAAAAAAAAATAAAAACTAATAAAAAAACTAAAAAATCTAAAAATCTAAATAAACTAAAAAAGAAAAAAAAAGGAAAAAAATAAAGGAGAAAAACAAAACTAAAAACGAATGTATATACAGACCGGTACACCGGGATACAAATGACGACCGGGACACAGGGAATATAAATGACGACCAGGTGACGTCAAAACTGGAAAAACTAAAAAAAGGCAAAAACTACAAAAAAAAACTAAAAACTAATAAAAAAAATAAAAAAAATTAAAAACTAAAAAAACTAAAAAAAGGCAAAAACTACAAAAAAACTAAAAACTAATAAAAAAGCTAAAAAACTAAAAAAACTAAAAAAAGGCAAAAACTACAAAAAAAACTAAAAACTAATAAAAAAAATAAAAAAGCTAAAAAACTAAAAAAACTAAAAAAACTAAAAAAAGGTAAAAAACTAAAAAAACTAAAAACTAAAAAAAACTAAAAAAAAAGGAAAAAACTGAAAAATAAGCTAAAATAAAGGTAAAAACCAATAAAAAACTAAAAAAAAACTGAAAAAACTAAAAAAAGGCAAAAACTACAAAAAAAACTAAAAACTAATAAAAAAAGTAAAAAGGCTAAAAAACTAAAAAAACTAAAAAAACTAAAAAAGGTAAAAAACTAAAAAAAATAAAAAATAAAAAAAAAATAAAAAAAAAGGAAAAAACTGAAAAATAAGCTAAAATAAAGGTAAAAACCAATAAAAAACTAAAAAGAAAAAAAGGAAAAAACTAAAAAAATTTTCATCTAAAAAACTAAAAAAGGTAAAAACTAAAAGAACTAAAAAAGAAAAAAATAAATGACGAAACTCAAAGAGAAAGCGACCAGGACAAAAGGAATGTTCGATTAGCAATCAACAAAGCACCGGGACACAGGGAGTATAAATGACGACCAGGACATAAGTAAAAAAAAAAACTATCTATAT
The DNA here is from genome assembly GCF_032884065.1 of Artemia franciscana. Taxonomy (NCBI): domain Eukaryota; kingdom Metazoa; phylum Arthropoda; class Branchiopoda; order Anostraca; family Artemiidae; genus Artemia; species Artemia franciscana. The sequence goes on along the minus strand of NW_027062794.1, from coordinate 3,263 downwards.
ATATAAAAATAAGTTGTCTGTGGATCTGTGGATCGTGGATCAGGTGACGTCACCTGAAAAAACTGGATCAGGTGACGTCAAAACTGGAAAAACCAAAAAAAGGCAAAAACTACAAAAAAAAACCAAAAACTAATAAAAAAAATAAAAAAGCTAAAAAACTAAAAAAACTAAAAAAAGGCAAAAACTACAAAAAAACTAAAAACTAATAAAAAAGCTAAAAAACTAAAAAAACTAAAAAAAGGCAAAAACTACAAAAAAAACTAAAAACTAATAAAAAAAATAAAAAAGCTAAAAAACTAAAAAAACTAAAAAAACTAAAAAAAGGTAAAAAACTAAAAAAACTAAAAACTAAAAAAAACTAAAAAAAAGGAAAAAACTGAAAAATAAGCTAAAATAAAGGTAAAAACCAATAAAAAACTAAAAAAAAAACTGAAAAAACTAAAAAAAGGCAAAACCTACAAAAAAACTAAAAACTAATAAAAAAAGTAAAAAAGCTAAAAAACTAAAAAAACTAAAAAAACTAAAAAAACTAAAAAAAGGTAAAAAACTAAAAAAAATAAAAAATAAAAAAAAAACTAAAAAAAAGGAAAAAACTGAAAAATAAGCTAACATAAAGGTAAAAACCAATAAAAAACTAAAAAGAAAAAAGGAAAAAACTAAAAAAAATTTTCATCTAAAAAACTAAAAAAAACTAAAAAAGGTAAAAACTAAAAGAACTAAAAAAGAAAAAAATAAATGACGACACTCAAAGAGAAAGCGACCAGGACAAAAGGAATGTTCGATTAGCAATCAACAAAGCACCGGGACACAGGGAGTATAAATGACGACCAGGACATAAGTAAAAAAAAAAATTAACAAAACTAAAAAGAAGTTAAAAACTACAAAAAAACTAAAAAGAAAAAAAAACTAAAACTAATAAAAAAACTAAAAAAATCTAAAAATCTAAATAAACTAAAAAAGAAAAACAAAGGAAAAAAATAAAGGAGAAAAACAAAACTAAAAAACGAATGTATATACAGACCGGTACACCGGGATACAAATGACGACCGGGACACAGGGAATATAAATGACGACCGGGACACAGGAACACAACTACAACGGGGACACCGGGGAAACAGGGGGATATAAATGACGACCGGGACAAAAAAACTAAAAAGAAAAAAAAACTAAAAACTAATAAAAAAACTAAAAAATCTAAAAATCTAAATAAGCTAAAAAAGAAAAAAAAGGAAAAAAATAAAGAAGAAAAACAAAACTAAGAAACGAATGTATATACAGACCGGGACACCGGGATACAAATGACGACCGGGACACAGGGAATATAAATGACGACCGGGACACAGGGACACAACTACAACGGGGACACCGGGGGAAACAGGGGGATGTAAATGACGACCGGGACACCGGGACAGGGAATGGTCGATTAGCAATCACCATCAACAAAGCTCAAGGGCAATCATTAGAATCATGAGGTATAGATCTGAATACAGATTGTTTTCCCATGGACCATTATATGTTGCATGTTCAAGAGTCGGTAAACCTGACAATCTATTTATATGCAAAGACAATGGGACAGCAAAGAATGTTGTATATTCGCAAGTTTTACGTAGTTAAAACCATATATATATATATATATATATATATATATATATATATATATATATATATATATATATATATATATATATATATATATATATATATATATATATATATATATATATATATATATATATATATATATATATATATATATATATATATATATATATATATTCACAGGTGGGACATAGGGACACAACTACAATGGCGCGTAACTATTATGGCGCGTAACGACTTACGCGCGCGGGGAGGCTTGGGGGGGGCGCGAAGCGCCCCCACCAACTAGGTGTTGGGGTGGCGCGAAGCGCCACCCCAACAGCTAGTATATATATATATATATATATATATATATATATATATATATATATATATATATATATATATATATATATATATCTTCTATCTATATAAAAATAAGTTGTCTGTGGATCTGTGGATCTGTGGAATATAAATGATGACACAGGGAGTATAAATGACGACCAGGACATAAGTAAAAAAAAGCTAAAAAAAACTAAAAAAAGGTAAAAACTACAAAAAAACTAAAAGAAAAAAAAACTAAAAACTAATAAAAAAAATTAAAAAAAACTAAAAAAGAAAAAAAATAAAAAAAGGAAAAAAATGAAAAATAAAGGAGAAAAACAAAACTAAAAAAAATAAAAAGAAAAAAAAATAAAAAGAAAAAAAACTAAAAAAACTAAAAAAAAGTAAAAACCAAAAAAAAATAAAAAGAATAAAAGGGGAAAAATACAAAAATTTAATAAAAAAGCCGAAAAACTAAAAAAACTAAAGAAACTAAAAAAAGCAAAAAAAACTTAAAAAACTAAAACTAAAAAAAAGAAAAAAAGGAAAAACTGAAAAATAGAAGAGAAAAAGAAAACTAATAAAATTAAGAATAAAAATAAAAAAAAATAAAAAAGATAAAAACTAAAAAAAAACTAAAAAGAAAAAACGACAAAAAACTAAAAAAGCTAAAAAAAAGGTAAAAACCAATAAAAAACTAAAAAGAAAAAAAGGTAAAAAACTAAAAAAAATTTTCATCTAAAAAACTAAAAAAACTAAAAAAGGTAAAAACTAAAAGAACTAAAAAAGAAAAAAAAACTAAAAAAAGGAAAAAAACTGAAAAATAAAGGAGAAAAAGAAAACTAAAAAATATAAATAAAAATAAAAAAACTAAAAAGATAAAAACTTCAAAAAAAAACTAAAAAGAAAAAAGAAAAAAAATAAAAAACCTAAAAAAAGGTCAAAACCAATAAAAAAAACTAAAAGGAAAAAAAGGGAAAAAACTAAAAATTTATTTCATCATATACCAATTCAAAAACGAATGTATACCGGGATGACGACCGGGACACAGGGAATATAAATGACACAACTACAACGGGGACGCCGGGGGCACAGGGGGATATAAATGACGACCGGGACACAAGGAATATAAATGACGCCCGGGACGCTCAAAGAGAAATCACAGACTGGGACACCGGGACACAAACGACGACCGGGACACAGGGAATATAAATGACGACCGGGACACAGGGACATAACTACAAAGGGGAAGCCGGGGTGCACAGGGGGATATATAAATGACGATGGCGACTCAGGGAATGGTCGATTAGCAATCAGCATCAACAAAGCTCAAGGGCAATCATTAGAATCATGAGGTATAG
>NW_027062793.1:0-108414 GCF_032884065.1 Artemia franciscana | reverse complement strand
CACTAGCTATACATGATACGACAAAAACGGAAGAAAAAAGATAAAAAGTGATTAAGGAATCAAAACAAGGGATATTTTCATTGGAAAAGAAACAAGGAAAAGACAAAACATATATTTGAAGACGTTTTTATTACATACGTTTTAAAAACGTGATCTTCATTTGTTCGGCATTTTTATGGCACTTGGTATTAACCAAGTGACATATAGCAATCGCAAATTCTGTCGGTCTCACTGCGGTCCCGGTTTTCCTACTTTAGGCACTTCCAGGTAAGCTAGGACGATGAAATTTGGCAGGCATGTCAGGGACCGGACCAGATTAAATTATAAATAGCCGTTTTCCCGATTTGACCATCTGGAGGGGGGGGGGCCGTTAATTCGGAAAAAATAGAACAAATGGAGTATTTTTAGCTTACGAACAATTGATCAGATCTTAATGAAATTTGATGTTTGGGAAGATATCGTGTCTCAAAGCTGTTATTTTAAATCCCGACCGGATCTGGTGACATTGGGGGGGGGCAGTTGGGAGGGGGAAACCTAAAATCTTGGAAAACACTTTGAGTGGAGGGATCGGGATGAAACTTGGTGGGAAAAATAAGCACAAGTCCTAGATGCGTGATTGACATAACCGGAACAGATCCGCTCTCTTTGGGATAGTTGGGGGGGGGGGTTAATTCTTGAAAATTAGAAAAGATGAGGTATTTTTAACTTACGAACGGGTGATCGGATCTCAATGAAATTTGATATTTACAAGGATATCGTGTCTCAAAGCTCTTTTGTTAAATCCTGACCGGATCTGGTGACATTTGGGGAAGTTTGGGGTGGGGAACCTAAAATCATGGAAAACGCTTAGATTGGAGGGATCGGGATAAAACTTGGTGGGAAAAATAAGCAGAAGTCTTAGATACATGATTTACATAATTGGAACGGATCCGCTCTATTGAGGGGGGGGGGGGTAATTCTGAAAAATTCAAAAAAAATAACGTATTTTTAACTTACGAAGGAGTGATCGGATCTTCATGAAACTTCATATTTAGAAGGACCTCGTAACTCAGATCTCTTATTTTAAATTTCAACCGGATCCAGCGTCATTGGGGGAGGGGCAGTTGGGGGGACCGGAAATCTTAGAAAATACTTAGAGCCGAGAGATCAGGATGAAACTGGATGGGAAGAATAAAAACCTGTCTAAGATACGTGACTGACATATCCGGACCGGATCTGATCTCTTTGATGGAGTTGGGGGGGGGGGGTAATTTGGAAAAAATGAGGCATTTGTAACTTACGAAATGGTGACCAGATCTTAATGAAATTTGATATTTAGAAGGATCTTGTGCTTTAAAGCTATAATTTTAAATTCCTACCAGATCCGGTGACATTGGGGGGAGTTGGAGGGGGAAACCGGAATTCTGAGAAAACGTGAAAATTGGGGTATTTATGGCACTTGGTATTAACCAAGTGACATATAGCGATCGCAAATTCTGTCGGTCTGTCAGTCCCAGTTTTGCTACTTTAGGCACATTCAGGTAAGCTGGGCCGGTGAAATTTGGCAGGCGTATCAGGGACCGGACCAGATTAAATTAGAAATAGTCGTTTTCGCGATTCGACCATCTGGGGGGGGGAGTGGGGGGGCCCGTTAATTTGGAAAACATAGAAAAATTGAAGTATTTATTTTTAACTTACGAACGGTTGATCAGATCTTAATGAAATTTGAAGGGTATCGTGTCTCAGAGCTGTTATTTTAAATCCCGACCGGATCTGGTGACTTTGGAGGGGGGAGTTGTGAGGGGGAAGCCTAAAATCTTGGAAAACACTAAGAGTGAGGGATCGGGATAAAACTTGGTGGGAAAAATAAGCACAAGTCCTAGGTACATGATTGACAGAACCGGAACGGATCCGCTTTCTTTGGGGTGGTTGGGGGTTGGTTAATTCTGAAAAATTAGAAAAAATGAGGTATTTTTAACTTACGAACGGGTGATCGGATCTCAATGAAATTTGATATTTAGAAGATTATCGTGTCTCAAAGCTCTTATTTTAAATCCCGAACTGATTTGGTGACATTGGGGGGAGTTTGGTGTGGGGGAACCTAAAATCATGGAAAACGCTTAGATTGGAGGGATCGGGATGAAACTCGGTTGAAAAAATAAGCAGAAGTCTTAGATACGTGATTTACATAATTGGAACGGATCTGCTCTATTGGGTGGGGGGGGGGGGTAATTCTGAAAAATTAGAAAAAATGACGTATTTTTAACTTACGAAGGAGTGATCGGATCTTCATGAAACTTCATATTTAGAAGGAACTCGTAACTCAGATCTCTTATTTCAAATCTCAACCGGATCCAGCGTCATTGGAGGGGGGGGGGGGCAGTTGGGGGTTACTGGAAATCTTCGAAAATACTTGAAGCGGAGAGATCAGGAGGAAACTGGATGGGAAGAATAAAAACCTGTCTAAGATACGTGACTGGCATAACTGGACCGGATCTGCTCTCTTTGGTGGAGTTGGGGGGGGGGTAATCTTGAAAATTGAGGTAATTGTAACTTACGAAAGAGTGACCAGATCTTAATGAATTTGATATTGAGAAGGATCTTGTGCTTTAAAGCTCTAATTTTAAATTCCGACCAGATCCTGTGACATTGGGGGAGTTGGAGGGTGAAGCCGGAATTCTAGGAAAACGTGAAAACTGGAGTATTTTTATCTTACGAATAGGTGATCAGATCTTAATGAAATTTGATATTTAGAAGGAATTCATGTCTCAGAGTTCTTATTTCAAATCCTGACCAGATCTTTTGACATTGGGGGGAGTTGGAGGGGGAAATCTTGGAAAACACTTGGAGTGGAGGAATCGGGATGAAGCTTGGTGGATAGAATAAGCAAATGTCCTTGATACGTGATTGACGTAACCGTACTGGATTCGCTCTCTTTGGGGGAGTTGGAGAAAGGGGTTCAGTGATTTGGCGAGTTTGGTGCTTCTGGACGTGCTAGGACGATGAAAATTGGTAGGCGTGTCAGGGAGCTGCACAAATTGACTGCATAAGGTCGGTTTTTAAATCAATCTATTGATTCTTAGAATTTAGTTAGAGCTCATACCATATGAGCTCTTGACTCTTTGCTCTTCTTGCCTCGTCACAATTGCAATACGAGCTCTTAGCTCTTGGCACTTGTGCACAAGGGCCAAGAGCCTTGAGCTTTGTTGATGGTGATTGCTATATATATGTTTTTAACTACGCAAAACTTGCGAATATACAACATTCTTCGCTGTCCCATTGTCTGTGCATATAAATAGATTGTCAGGTTTACCGACTCTTGAACATGCAACATATAATTGTCCATGGGAAAAACAAGCCGTATTCAGATCTATACCGCATTTTTCTAATGATTGCCCTTGAGCTTTATTGATCGTGATTGCTCATCGAATATTCCCTGTGTCCCCATCGTCATTTATATATCCCCCCTGTGCCCCCCTGGCGTCCCCGATGTAGTTGTGTCCCTTTGTCCCGGTCGTCATTTATATTCCCGGTGTCCCGGTCGTCATTTATATTCCCTGTGTCCCGGTTGTCATTTGTGTCCCGGTCTGTAGTTTCTCTTTGAGTTTCCCGGTCGGGTAGCTTCGCCGTCGGGCCCCAGCATGGCACGCGGCAGGCTTCTATATATGGATTCTCATTGTCCCTTGTGTTCTAACCGCAGACATCATGGCACGCGGCAGGCTTCTACATATGGATTCTCATTGTCCCTTGTGTTCTAACCACAGGCAGTGCTGGGTCATGGTGGCTTTGCCACCGGGCTCCATGGGCCCCAGCATGGCACGCGGCAGGCTTCTATATATGGATTCTCATTGTCCCTTGTGTTCTGGGTCCTGGCAACGCTATGTCATTTTTGGATCGAATTGATGACGTAAATTGGACATTCCTAATCTAGCACTTTCTCTTTTAGCCGCAAGCCTGGTTTTGCGTGCTCTAGTGTTCCCTTTTTTTATGTTTTATTACAGTTTTTTTTTCCTTTTTTTAGTTTTTTTTTCATTTTTTTCCTTTTTTTAGTTTTTTAAAATTTTTAATTTTTTTTATCTCTTATTACAGTTTTTTTCTTTTTTAGTTTCGCCCTTTCTCTTTGAGCCGCAAGCCTGGTTTTGCGTTGCTCCAGTGTTTCGTCCTGGTGTTCAATTTTTGGTAACATATTAGGATAATTTCTTTTTGACATTAAATAAGAAAAACAAGTTTTTTTTTAACTGAAACCTGGGAGCGACATTAAAACTTAAAACGAACAGAAATTACTTCGTATATGAAACTGGCTGCTTCCTGATTGACGCCCCGCTCTTTACGCTAAAGTTTGACTCTTTCTCTCAACTCTTCTTTTTAAAACAGTAAAAAACTTTAGCGTAAAGAGCGGGGCGTTTATTAGGAAGCAGCCCCTTTCCTATACGAAGTAATTTCTGTTCGTTTTAAGTTTTAATATCACTCCTTACTTTCAGTAAAAAAAACTTGTTTTTTTATATTTAATTTCTGAACATTTTTGAATCAATGCATGTTTTGATTTTGGCTCTCCGCAGAGGAATAATTAAAACGAAATTTGCGTATTTTTTTTTTTGGCTAAATGGCTTTCTCATAGTTTTGATCGAATGATGAAAGTTGTTTGGTTTGTTTTACCTTGACTTGTCTTTCGTCAGTATGAAATACATACCGGGACACAAATGACGACCGGGACACAGGGAATATAAAAGACGACCGGGACACAGGGACACAACTACAACGGGGACGCCGGGGGGCACAGGGGGATATATAATTGACGACGGGGACACAGGGAATGTTCGATTAGCAATCACCATCAACAAAGCTCAAGGGCAATCATTAGAATCATGAGGTATAATTAAAAAAACTAAAAAAAGGTAAAAAACTAAAAACTAAAAAAAAGACCAATTCAAAAACGAATGTATATACAGACCGGGACACAAATGACGACCGGGACACAGGGAATATAAATGACGACCGGGACACAGGGACACAACTACAACGGGGACGCCGGGGGTTACAGGGGATATATAAATGACGACGGCGACACAGGGAATGTTCGATTAGCAATCACCATCAACAAAGCTCAAGGGCAATCATTAGAATCATGAGGTATAGATCTGAATACGAATTGTTTTTCCCATGGACAATTATATGTTTCATGTTCAAGAGTCGGTAAACCTGACAATCTATTCATATGCACAGGCATTGGGACAGCGAAGAATGTTGTATATTCGCAAGTTTTACGTAGTTAAAAACATATATATATATATATATATATAATATATCTATATATATAAAAATAAGTTGTCTTTGTGTGGATCTGTGGGTGGATCAGGTGACGTCATGTTTCGGCTGACGTCATGAAATTAGTTGCCATCATTTTTGCTTTGAAGGTGACGTCATTCAAGTTATATAAGACATATGTTCGCCGTCATGTTTCGGCTGACGTCATGAAATTAGTTGCCATCATTTTTGCTTTGAAGGCGTGACGTCATTCAAGTTATATAAGACGTATGTTCGCGTAGAATTCTATTAATGCTTAAGTTTATAATGACTGATGAAGATGCTCAAAGAGTCTATGCCAAAAAACTTGCTGCTGATAGAGAAAGTCAGAAAAGAAAGCGTGCCGAGGAACTACCAGAGCAACGCGAAAGCAGACTTGCTGCTAAAAGAGAAAGTGAAAAAAGAAGGCGTGCCGAGGAACTACTAGAGCAACGCAGAAGCAGACTTGCTGCTAAAAGAGAAAGTGAAAAAAGAAGGCGTGCCGAGGAATCAAAAGACCAGCAGGGAAACAGGCTTGAGGCTGATAGAGAAAGAAAGAACAGAAAGCATGCCGAGGAACTACCAGAGCAACGCAGAAGCAGACTTGCTGCTAAAAGAGAAAGTGAAAAAAGAAGGCGTGCCGAGGAACTACTAGAGCAACGCAGAAGCAGACTTGCTGCTAAAAGAGAAAGTGAAAAAAGAAGGCGTGCCGAGGAATCAAAAGACCAGCAGGGAAACAGGCTTGCTGCTGATAGAGAAAGTAAGAAAAGAAAGCGTACCGAGGAATCAGAGCAATCTGAAAGTTATCGCCTGGCATTCAGGTACAACCCAGTCGATGATTATAGCTTGAGTAGATGTGTTCAAATCGGGACAATGTCTAAAATTTGTCCCTATTGCAAGGCCTTGAAATTCAATGGTGAAACAATGGGAATGTGTTGCGCCTCAGGAAAAGTTAAACTTCCTCTATTGGCTGCACCACCAGAGCCATTGAAGACTTTCCTTACTGGAACTACGTCAGAATCTAAGCGTTTTTTGTCAAAAATCAGACAATACAACTCATGTTTCCAAATGACGTCGTTTGGAGCCCAAATCGAAAATCCAGATCAATTTATGTCTACTTTCAAAGTAAAAGGGCAAATTTATCATAAAGCAGGGTCCCTTCTACCATTCTCAGGCGAGAATCATAAATTTTTACAATTGTACTTCATCAGTGATAGAAATTCTGAATTGAATGCACGTTGCGAAATTTCTCCCAACGTTGAAAGGACAATCGTTTCCCAATTGCAACATCTTTTCCACGAAAATAATAAGTTAGTGCGTCTGTTCAAAACAGCCATCGATTTGATGCCTACTGATACTCATAAAATTGTTATTTCCGCTGACAAAACGCCTCCTGGCCAACCTCTGCGTAGATACAATGCTCCGACTATCGACGAAGTGGCAATCGTTATGGTCGGTGATCAGTTTTTACCTCGAGATATTATTCTACATAAGCGAAACGCTCAGTTGTTAAGAATTGCTGAAACTCATCGATGCTACGATGCCCTACAATATCCTATCATTTTTTGGGATGGAGCCGACGGCTATCACTTTAATATTAAATTGATGAATCCAGCCACTAACAAAGAAATGAATAAGAAATGCAGTGCAATGCATTATTATTCCTATAGACTAATGATTCGGCAGGATGAAGAAAATTATATTTTAAAATGCCGTGAATTGTTTCACCAATTCGTCGTGGATATGTATGCTAAAATTGAATCAGAACGTTTGCTATATATCCGCCTGAATCAGACCAAGCTCCGCTCTGAACAATACATTCATTTGCGAGATGCAGTTATAAATGACGGTAATACCACAAACGTTGGAAGATTAACAATTTTACCTTCGTCATATGTTGGCAGTCCCCGTCATATGCATGAATATGCTCAAGATGCTATTGCGTATGTTCGTCTCTATGGTCGTCCAGATTTATTTATTACATTTACATGTAATCAATCTTGGGACGAGATATTGCAGCTTTTACTTCAAGGACAATCGGCGGTTCATAGGCATGACATTACGGCACGTGTCTTCCGGCAAAAGTTGAAATCACTGATAAACTACCTTGTAAAACATGAAGTGTTTGGGTCAGTGCGATGCTGGATGTACTCAGTGGAATGGCAAAAACGAGGTCTGCCACACGCACATATACTAATCTGGCTACATAAAAAAATTACTTCAAACGAAATTGATGATGTGATTTCCACTGAAATACCTGATAAAAATGTCGATAAGGGGTTACATGATATTATTGTAAAAAATATGATACATGGACCTTGCGGTGCACTGAACGAAAATTCACCATGCATGGCCAAAGGAAGGTGCACAAAGCAATATCCTCGACTTTTAGTACCCAAAACAATTACTGGCAATGATGGTTACCCACAATATAGAAGAAGATCTACTGAAGATGGCGGTAAAACAGCAATAATAAAGAAGCGTAACGGTACCACCATCGAAGTAGATAACCAGTGGGTTGTTCCATATTCCCCTTTATTATCAAAAACATTTAATGCACACATAAACGTTGAATACTGTAACTCCGTAAAGGCAATCAAATACATATGTAAATACGTCAACAAAGGCAGTGACATGGCAGTTTTTGGCTTGCAGTCCGAAATCAAAGATTTCGATGAAATCGTAGAATATCAGGCTGGAAGATACATAAGCAGTAATGAAGCTGTTTGGCGAATTCTTTCATTTCCGATACATGAACGTAGTCCAGCTGTTGTTCACTTAGCGGTACATTTACAGAATGGTCAACGTGTTTATTTCACGGAAACCAACGTGCAACAAAGAGTCCTGAATCCACCGGATACAACATTAACAGCTTTTTTTTCGCTTTGCAAAAATGATTCTTTTGCGAAAAAACTGCTGTATACTGAAGTGCCTTCGTATTACGCGTGGAATACTAAAAATAAAGTATTTGAACGTCGAAAACAGGGTAAGTCAGTCGACGGCCAACCTACCATCTTCAAAGATACCACGATAGGAAGACTCTACACCGTTCACCCCAATCAACATGAATGCTTCTTTCTACGCCTGTTTTTGGTGAATGTACCCGGTCCGACATCCTTTGAGTATTTGAGGACTGTAAATGGTACTATACATGACACTTACCGTAGTGCATGCCAAGCTCTGAAGTTATTGGAGAATGACCAACACTGGGATAACTGCATCAATGACGCGTGCGAAACGTCAACCCCAAGTCAAATTCGTACATTGTTTGGCATCATTTTAACAACTTGCTCTCCATCAGCTCCTACAGATTTATGGGAAAAATATAAGTCAAAAATGTCCGAAGATATACTTCATCGAAAACAGTTAGAGACGTCAGACATGACTTTTGATTTTACACCAGAAATTTATAACTACACTTTAGTTGTTATAGAAGATTTTTGCATAAGTATGGCAAACAAACCTCTTCAGGGTTTGGGAATGCCTTCACCTAACCGTATCGCTGCTGTTTCGACATGTGTAGAATTGGATCGTGAACAAAGTTACAGTACGAGTGATCTATTGTCGTATGTACAAAATAACATTTCCAAGTTAACGTCGGAACAAAAAGACATTTATGATACGATAATGCATTGTGTCGATAACAACGTTGGAGAAATTTTCTTTTTGGATGCGCCAGGAGGTACTGGTAAAACGTTTGTGATAAAACTGATTCTGGCATCAATTCGATCTAAAAATGATATAGCGTTGGCAATTGCGTCGTCCGGAATAGCCGCAACATTGCTGCCTGGTGGAAGAACTGCTCATTCCGCTTTGAAATTGCCTCTGAACTTGCATTCTACAGAAACTCCCACGTGCAATATTTCCAAATCATCTGGGATGGGTAAAGTATTGCAGCAATGCAAACTTATTATTTGGGATGAGTGCACAATGGCACACAAAAAATCGCTCGAGGCTCTGGATCAATGCTTGAAAGATTTGCGAGGGAAGTCGAAACCCTTTGGCAGCACCTTAATATTGCTTGCGGGAGATTTCAGGCAAACATTACCTATAATACCTAGATCAACTCCTGCAGACGAAATGAATGCTTGCCTGAAAAATTCTAATTTATGGGCACACGTAAAAACATTAAAATTAACTACAAATATGCGTGTCCGATTGCAAAACGATGACTCTGGTCAACCATTTTCAGATCAATTGCTGGCAATGGGAAACGGAAAGCTCCCAGTAGACTCAATTTCAGGACGTATACAACTACCTGCTGATTTCTGTAATTTAGTGACGTCCAAAAATGAATTGATTGAAAAAGTATTTCCGAATATTCTAAAAAATTATAAAAATAATAAATGGCTAAGTGAAAGAGCGATTCTCGCACCCAAAAATATAGACGTCCACGAAATCAACAATATTGTTTTGACCAAGATTCAAGACCAGGCAGTCCTTTACAAGTCAGTCGACACAGTTTTGGAACCAAATGAAGCGGTTAATTATCCATCTGAATTTTTAAATTCCATAGATCTTTCAGGGTTTCCACCACACGTGCTACAACTAAAAATAGGCGTACCAATAATATTGTTACGTAACATAAACCCACCAAAGCTTTGCAATGGCACTCGACTTGCCGTAAAAAAAACAATGGAAAACCTAATAGAGGCCACAATCCTGACAGGGCCTTTTGAGGGTGAGGCTGTTCTTATTCCTCGCATTCCCATGATTCCAACAGATCTGCCTTTTCAATTTAAAAGATTGCAATTCCCAATTCGATTAGCATTTGCAATCACCATTAACAAAGCTCAAGGTCAATCATTAGAAAAATGTGGTATTGATCTTAATACTGATTGTTTTTCCCATGGACAATTGTACGTTGCATGTTCGAGGGTCGGTAAACCTGACAATCTATTTATATGCAGCGAGAATTGGACAGCGAAGAATGTTGTATATTCGCAAGTTTTACGCAGTTAATTTGTATTTCGGAACCAAATGAAGCGGTTAATTATCCATCTGAATTTTTAAATTCCATAGATCCTTCAGGGTGTCCACCACACCTGCTACAACTAAAAATAGGCGTACCAATAATACTTTTAAGAAATATCAACCCACCAAAGCTTTGCAATGGCACGCGACTTGCCGTAAAAAAAAAAACAATGGAAAACCTAATAGATGCCACAATCTTGACAGGGCCTTATGAGGGTGAGGCTGTTCTTATTACTCGCATTCCCATGATTCCAACGGATCTGCTTTTTCAATTTAAAAGATTGCAATTCCCAATTCGATTAGCATTTGCAACCACCATCAACAAAGCTCAAGGGCAATCACTAGAAAAATGCGGTATAGATCTTAATACAGATTGCTTTACCAATGTACAATTGTATGTTGCATCTTTGAGGGTCGGTAAACCTGACAATCTATTTATACGCACAGACAATGGGACAGCGAAGACTGTTGTATATTCACAAGTTTTACGTAGTTAATTTGTATTGTATCTATCTATCTATCTATCTATATAAAAACGAGTTGTGTGTATGCATGTTGGTTTGTTTGTAAAAAGAGCGTTTGCATATGACGTCATTATTAGTACATACGGCTTTGTATATGGACAGACAATGGGAAAGCCAAGAATGTTGTATATTCGCAATTTTTACGTAGTTTGAAACACATATATAAATCTATCTATATTCATAGGTGGGACACAGGGACACAACTACAATGGCGCGTAACTAATATGGCGCGTAACGACTTACGCGCACGGGGGGCTTGGGGGGCGCGAAGCGCCCCCACCAACCAGGTGTTGGGGTGGCGCGAAGCGCCATCCCAACAGCTAGTATATATATATATATATATATATATATATATATATATATATATATATATATAGTTTTTTTTTTTGGGGGGGGGGAAAGCTGATACCTTAAGATGTTCAGGCCTAAAAATCGATCTATATATGTCACGAGTTTCAGAAAATTCGTCCAGAGCCTTAATTTTTGGGGAAAAGACATGTGAATGACGTCACTATTGTATACATCAGTATCTTAATGACTTCATCGACTAATATAAAAGGCTGCGTTCATATTAGATCCGTAAATGACGTCACATAAAAATTTATACCATAATCTATTTCAGTGACGTCATTCATAGCATAAAAACAAGTGTTGTCTAGGAAGATCCATCAGTCTACTTTTGAAAAGCAAGTAGTAATATAAGTATGCTAATAACAAGTACAAATATACACAACAAGCATTATACCTTTAGTGATATGGCACTAAGTTTTGGAAACTTTGATCTTGACCCAGATTCCCAGCTTATGACTGGAGTGACCGATTTTACATACCAAGAAGACTTACAACTGGACTGCGAAAAACAAATTCCTTTGAAGCACAGATTGGCTAGGCATATGAGAACTCAAAATGGAAAAAAATACTATGAATGTGAAGAATGCAAAAAGAAGTTATCTTCGAAGTTCAACTTGGCTGTGCATATGAGAATTCACAGTGGAGAAAAACTATTTGAATGTGAAACATGTAAAATTAAATTTTCTAGAAAGTCCATTTTGGCTAGTCATATGAGAACCCATACTGGTGAAAAACCATATGAATGTGAAACATGCAAAAGTAAATTTTCTAGAAAGTCCCATTTGGCTGTGCATATGAGAATTCACAGTGGAGAAAAACCATATGAATGTGAAACATGCAAAAAGAAATTTTCTACCAAGTCCTATTTGGCTAGTCATATGAGAACCCATACTGATGAAAAACCATATGAATGTGACGTATGCAAAAAGAAATTGTCTTCAAAGTCTGTTTTGACTGGGCATATGAGAACGCACACTGGTGAAAAACCATATGAATGTGAAACATGCAAAAGTAAATTTTCTAGAAAGTCCCATTTGGCTGTGCATATGAGAATTCACAGTGGAGAAAAACTATATGAATGTGAAACATGCAAAAAGAAATTTTCCACCAAGTCCATTTTGGCTAGTCATATGAGAACCCATACTGGTGAAAAACCATATGAATGTGACATATGCAAAAAGAAATTGTCTTCACAGTTTGCTTTGACTGACCATAGGAGAACGCACACTGGTGAAAAACCCTATGGATGTGAAATATGCAAAATGGAATTTTCTATCAAGTCCAGTTTGCCTAAGCATATGAAAACTCACAATGGAGAAAAACCCTATGAATGCGAAGCATGCAAAAAGAAATTTTCTACCAAGTCCCATTTGGCTGTGCATATGAGATTTCACAGTGGAGAAAAACCATATGAATGTGCAACATGCAAAAAGGAATTTTCTAGTAAGTCCTATTTGGCTGTGCATATGAGAATTCACAGTGGAGAAAAACCATATGAATGTGAAACATGCAAAAAGAAATTTTCTAGCAAGTCCTATTTGGCTAGACATATGAGAACCCATGACCCTATGGATGTGAAACAAACCCTTTGGATGTGAAACATGCAAAATGGAATTTTCTTTCAAATCCTGTTTGGCTCTGCATATGAGAATTCAGAATGGAGAAAAACCCTATGAATGTGAAGCATGCAAAAAGAAATTTTTTATCAAGAACAATTTAACTAGGCATATGGAAACCCACGCTGATGAAAAGCCATATGAATTTGAAGAATTAAAAAGTGATAAGAGGTGTTAGCCCTACTGATTTCTCTCTTTTTTCAAAATTGACATTTGATACAGCTAAATTTCTGTTTGTTTTAAGTTTCAATTAAATTTTATAATTTAACCCTCACTCGTCTTTGGATTTAATATAGCTCCGCTTTTATTTGATTTTTTGCTATAATTACTCAATGATATATATGAGCCTGAAAAACACGCCAACCTTTTGGAAAAGAGAGAGAAACCTTCCAAAAAATTAAAGTGATCTCGCCAATGGCTACTGTTCTGCCTAGTAAAGAAAGGACCTCGACACATAGTACCCTATAATCAATTGTTTTGACAATATATGGGATCGAAATCAAAAGTCACCATTAGAATCGCCATTGCCAAAAAGCACAGGAAATTACAGTCCTCTGGCTCGGAAAACAAGAGAAATCACTTTTTTGCAAGGGTAGCACTGATTTGTCCTTTTTAATTTGTTTTTTCTCTCCTAATAGCGGGGCACTGGAACATCATAATGAGTTGTTTAAGGACTCTTTGAGTGTCCTGGTCGTCATTTATATTCCCTGTGTCCCGGTCGTCATTTGTGTCCCGAGGCTTTGTTGATGTGATTGCTATTCGAACATTCCTTATGTCCCGGTCGCTTTCTCTTTGAGTGTCCCGGTCGTCATTTATATTCCCCATGTATCGGTGTCCCGGTTGTCATTTGTGTCCCGATGTCCCGGTTTGTAATTTCGTCAGTCGACACACAAACATGACGTCACTCGACACACACACACACACACACACAGACAACTTATTTATATATATATATATATATATATATATATATATATATATATAGACTAGCTGTTGGGGTGGCGCTTCGCGCCACCCCAACACCTAGTTGGTGGGGGCGCTTCGCGCCCCCCCCAAGCCCCCCCGCGCGCGTAAGTCGTTACGCGCCATAATAGTTACGCGCCATTGTAGTTGTGTCCCTATGTCCCACCTGTGAATATAGATAGATATATATATATGGTTTTAACTACGTAAAACTTGCGAATATACAACATTCTTTGCTGTCCCATTGTCTTTGCATATAAATAGATTGTCAGGTTTACCGACTCTTGAACATGCAACATATAATGGTCCATGGGAAAACAATCTGTATTCAGATCTATACCTCATGATTCTAATGATTGCCCTTGAGCTTTGTTGATGGTGATTGCTAATCGACCATTCCCTGTCCCGGTGTCCCGGTCGTCATTTACATCCCCCTGTTTCCCCCGGTGTCCCCGTTGTAGTTGTGTCCCTGTGTCCCGGTCGTCATTTATATTCCCTGTGTCCCGGGTCCCGGTCGTCATTTGTATCCCGGTGTCCCGGTCTGTATATACATTCGTTTTTTAGTTTTGTTTTTCTCCTTTATTTTTTTCCTTTTTTTTTCTTTTTTAGCTTATTTAGATTTTTAGATTTTTTAGTTTTTTTATTAGTTTTTAGTTTTTTTTTTCTTTTTAGTTTTTTTGTCCCGGTCGTCATTTATATCCCCCTGTTTCCCCCGGTGTCCCCGTTGTAGTTGTGTCCCTGTGTCCCGGTCGTCATTTATATTCCCTGTGTCCCGGTCGTCATTTGTATCCCGGTGTACCGGAGTTGTGTCCCTGTGTCCCGGTCGTCATTTATATTCCCTGTGTCCCGGGTCCCGGTCGTCATTTGTATCCCGGTGTCCCGGTCTGTATATACATTCGTTTTTTAGTTTTGTTTTTCTCCTTTATTTTTTTCCTTTTTTTTTCTTTTTTAGCTTATTTAGATTTTTAGATTTTTTAGTTTTTTTATTAGTTTTTAGTTTTTTTTTCTTTTTAGTTTTTTTGTCCCGGTCGTCATTTATATCCCCCTGTTTCCCCCGGGTCGTCATTTATACTCCCTGTGTCCCGGTGCTTTGTTGATTGCTAATCGAACATTCCTTTTGTCCTGGTCGCTTTCTCTTTGAGTGTCGTCATTTATTTTTTTCTTTTTTAGTTCTTTTAGTTTTTACCTTTTTTAGTTTTTTTTAGTTTTTAGTTTTTTTAGTTTTTTACCTTTTTTTAGTTTTTTTAGTTTTTTTTAGTTTTTTAGCTTTTTTATTTTTTTTATTAGTTTTTAGTTTTTTTGTAGTTTTTGCCTTTTTTTTAGTTTTTTTAGTTTTTTAGCTTTTTTATTAGTTTTTAGTTTTTTTTGTAGTTTTTGCCTTTTTTTAGTTTTTTTAGTTTTTTAGCTTTTTTATTTTTTTTATTAGTTTTTAGTTTTTTTTGTAGTTTTTGCCTTTTTTTTCTCTTTGAGTGTCGTCATTTATTAGTTTTTTCCTTTTTTTTTTTAGTTTTTTATTGGTTTTTACCTTTATTTTAGCTTATTTTTCAGTTTTTTCCTTTTTTTTAGTTTTTTTTATTTTTTATTTTTTTTAGTTTTTTACCTTTTTTTAGTTTTTATAGTTTTTTAGCTTTTTTACTTTTTTTATTAGTTTTTAGTTTTTTTTGTAGTTTTTGCCTTTTTTTAGTTTTTTCAGTTTTTTTTTTAGTTTTTTATTGGTTTTTACCTTTATAGTTTTTTTAGTTTTTTAGCTTTTTTATTTTTTTTATTAGTTTTTAGTTTTTTTTGTAGTTTTTGCCTTTTTTTAGTTTTTTCAGTTTTGACGTCACCTGATCCAGTTTTTTCAGGTGACGTCACCTGACACATCCATCCATCCATCCACAGACAACTTATTTTTATATATATAGATATATATATATATATATATATATATATATATATATATATATATATATATATATATATATATATATATATATATATATATATATATATATATATGTAGTTTTTGCATTTTTTTAGTTTTTTCAGTTTATTTTTAGTTTTATATTGGTTTTTACCTTTATTTTAGCTTATTATATATTATTTATATTATATATTATATATATAGATATATAAAGAACCAGAGTTTGTATTTCCAGCAGTAATTGGATGTCCAGTAGATTACCGCAAAGTGGCTTGAACTCACATCCTTCGAATTCGAAAGAGAGTATCAAAGCCAATGTACTACGGTAACTGCTACTACATTGTGTATTATTGAATACTTGATTAATTTAAAGTGATTGGGGTATCTGTTTTAAGGTTTTCGAATTACTTTAATCTATTGTCAAAATATATTGAAATATTTGTGCAATTCCCAGTTTTTTTTTTAGTTTTTTCTTTTTTTAGTTTTTAGCTTTTTTAGTTTTTTTTAGTTTTTTATCTTTTTTATTTTTTTACGTTTTTTCTTTTTAGGTTTTTTCTTTTTTTAATTTTTTTAATTTTTAATTTTTTTTTTAGTTTTTTCTCTTAGTTTTTTTTTTAGTTTTTTACCATTTTTCTTTTTCGAATTACTTTTATCTATTGTCAAAACATTTCGAAATATTTATGCAATTTCCAGTTTTTACATTCTAGTTTGTTTTCTTTTATATATATAGAAGATATAATCTAGCGTAACGGACAGACAACTTATTTTTATATATATAGATATATATATATATATATATATATATATATATATATATATATATATATATATATATATATATATATATATATATATATAAATAAGTTCATTTATATATCCCCCTGTGCACCCCGGCGTCCCCTTTGTAGTTATGTCCCTGTGTCCCGGTCGTCATTTATATTCCCTGTGTCCCGGTCGTCATTTGTGTCCCGGTGTTCCAGTCTGTGATTTCTCTTTGAGTGTCCCGGGCGTCATTTATATTCCTTGTGTCCCGGTGTCCCGGTCGTCATTTATATCCCCCTGTGCCCCCCGGCGTCCCCATTGTAGTTGTGTCCCTGTGTCCCGGTCGTCATTTAGATTCCCTGTGTCCCGGTCGTCATTTGTATCCCGGTGTCCCGGTCTGTATATACCTTCGTTTTTTAGTTTTGTTTTTCTCCTTTATTTTTTTCCTTTTTTCTTTTTTTTCTTTTTTAGTTTATTTAGATTTTTAGATTTTTTAGTTTTTTTATTTGTTTTTAGTTTTTTTGTAGTTTTTACCATTTTTTTAGTTTTTTTAGTTTTTTTTTTTTTACTTATGTCCTGGTCGTCATTTATACTCCCTGTGTCCCGGTCGTCATTTGTGTCTCGGTGCTTTGTTGATTGCTAATTTATATTATATTTATATTTATATTTTTTATATTTATTAATATTTTTTTAGTTTTCTTTTTCTCTTATTTTTCAGTTTTTTCCTTTTTTTTAGTTTTTTCTTTTTTAGTTTTTTTTTGTTTTTTACCTTTTTTTAGTTTTTTTAGTTTTTTTAGTTTTTTAGCTTTTTTAGTTTTTTTATTAGTTTTTAGTTTTTTTTTAGTTTTTGCCTTTTTTAGTTTTTTCAGTTTTTTTTAGTTTTTAGTTTTTTACCTTTTTTTAGTTTTTTTTAGTTTTTTAGCTTTTTTAGTTTTTTTCTTTTTAGTTTTTTTTGTAGTTTTTACCTTTTTTAGTTTTTTTTTCTTCTTTTGTATTAGTGTGAAATAATTCAGACGTCATATGCGGACAAACACGACGTCACTCGACAGACAGACAGACAGACATAACCCACAAACAACTTATTTTTATATATATTTATTCATATTTTTTTTAGTTTTCTTTTTCTCTTTTATTTTTCAGTTTTTTCCTTTTTTTTAGTTTTTTTCTTTTTTAGTTTTTAGTTTTTTTTAGTTTTTTACCTTTTTTTAGTTTTTTTAGTTTTTTAGCTTTTTTAGTTTTTTTTATTAGTTTTTATTTTTTTTGTAGTTTTTGCCTTTTTTTATTTTTTTCAGTTTTTTTTTTAGTTATTAGATTTTTACCTTTTTTTAGTTTTTTTATTAGTTTTTATTTTTTTTGTAGTTTTTGCCTTTTTTTATTTTTTTCAGTTTTTTTTTAGTTATTAGATTTTTACCTTTTTTTAGTTTTTTTTAGTTTTTTAGCTTTTTTATTTTTTTTTTCTTTTTAGTTTTTTTTGTAGTTTTTCCTTTTTTTAGTTTTTTTCTTCTTTTGTATTAGTGTGAAATAATTCAGACGTCATATGCGGACAAACATGACGTCACCTGATCCACACACAGATCCACACACAGACAACTTATTTTTATATATACAGTTTTTTTTTAGTTATTAGATTTTTACCTTTTTTTAGTTTTTTTTTAGTTTTTTAGCTTTTTTAGTTTTTTTTTCTTTTTAGTTTTTTTGTAGTTTTTACCTTTTTTAGTTTTTTTCTTCTTTTGTATTAGTGTGAAATAATTCAGACGTCATATGCGGACAAACATGACGTCACCTGATCCACACACAGATCCACACACAGACAACTTATTTTTATATATATAGATATATATATATATATATATATATATATATATATATATATATATATATATATATATATATATATCTACTAGCTGTTGGGGTGGCGCTTCGCGCCACCCCAACACCTAGTTGGTGGGGGCGCTTCGCGCCCCCCCCAAGCCCCCCCGCGCGCGTAAGTCGTTACGCGCCATAATAGTTACGCGCCATTGTAGTTGTGTCCCTATGTCCCACCTGTGAATATAGATAGATATATATATATGGTTTTAACTACGTAAAACTTGCGAATATACAACATTCTTTGCTGTCCCATTGTCTTTGCATATAAATAGATTGTCAGGTTTACCGACTCTTGAACATGCAACATATAATGGTCCATGGGAAAACAATCTGTATTCAGATCTATACCTCATGATTCTAATGATTGCCCTTGAGCTTTGTTGATGGTGATTGCTAATCGACCATTCCCTGTCCCGGTGTCCCGGTCGTCATTTACATCCCCCTGTTTCCCCCGGTGTCCCCGTTGTAGTTGTGTCCCTGTGTCCCGGTCGTCATTTATATTCCCTGTGTCCCGGTCGTCATTTGTATCCCGGTGTACCGGTCTGTATATACATTCGTTTTTTAGTTTTGTTTTTCTCCTTTATTTTTTTCCTTTTTTTTTTCTTTTTTAGTTTATTTAGATTTTTAGATTTTTTAGTTTTTTTATTAGTTTTTAGTTTTTTTTTCTTTTTAGTTTTTTTGTAGTTTTTACCTTCTTTTTAGTTTTGTTAATTTTTTTTTTACTTGTGTCCTGGTCGTCATTTATACTCCCTGTGTCCCGGTGCTTTGTTGATTGCTAATCGAACATTCCTTTTGTCCTGGTCGCTTTCTCTTTTTAGTTCTTTTAGTTTTTACCTTTTTTAGTTTTTTTTTAGTTTTTAGTTTTTTTAGTTTTTTACCTTTTTTTAGTTTTTTTAGTTTTTTTAGTTTTTTAGCTTTTTTATTTTTTTTATTAGTTTTTAGTTTTTTTGTAGTTTTTGCCTTTTTTTTAGTTTTTTTAGGTTTTTAGCTTTTTTATTAGTTTTTAGTTTTTTTTGTAGTTTTTGCCTTTTTTTAGTTTATTTAGTTTTTTAGCTTTTTTATTTTTTTTATTAGTTTTTAGTTTTTTTTGTAGTTTTTGGCTTTTTTTAGTTTTTTCAGTTTTGACGTCACCTGATCCAGTTTTTTCAGGTGACGTCACCTGATCCACGATCCACAGATCCACAGACAACTTATTTTTATATATATAGATAGTTTTTTTTTTTTTACTTATGTCCTGGTCGTCATTTATACTCCCTGTGTCCCGGTGCTTTGTTGATTGCTAATCGAACATTCCTTTTGTCCTGGTCGCTTTCTCTTTGAGTGTCGTCATTTATTAGTTTTTTCCTTTTTTTTTTAGTTTTTTATTGGTTTTTACCTTTATTTTAGCTTATTTTTCAGTTTTTTCCTTTTTTTTAGTTTTTTTTTATTTTTTATTTTTTTTAGTTTTTTACCTTTTTTTAGTTTTTTTAGTTTTTTTAGTTTTTTAGCTTTTTTACTTTTTTTATTAGTTTTTAGTTTTTTTTTGTAGTTTTTGCCTTTTTTTAGTTTTTTCAGTTTTTTTTTTAGTTTTTTATTGGTTTTTACCTTTATAGTTTTTTTAGTTTTTTAGCTTTTTTATTTTTTTTATTAGTTTTTAGTTTTTTTTGTAGTTTTTGCCTTTTTTTAGTTTTTTCAGTTTTGACGTCACCTAATCCAGTTTTTTCAGGTGACGTCACCTGACACATCCATCCACACATCCATCCATCCATCCATCCACAGACAACTTATTTTTATATATATAGATATATATATATATATATATATATATATATATATAGACTAGCTGTTGGGGTGGCGCTCACCTAGTTGGTGGGGGCGCTTCGCCCCCCACATTCTTCGATGTCCCATTGTCTGTGCATATAAATAGATTGTCAGGTTTACCGACTCTTGAACATGCAACATAAAATTGTCCATGGGAAAAACAATCCGTATTCAGATCTATACCTCATTATTCTAATGATTGCCCTTGAGCTTTGTTGATGGTGATTGCTAATCGAACATTCCCTGTGTCCCGGTCGTCATTTATATTCCCAGTATCCCGGTCGTCATTTGTGTCCCAGTGTGTAATTTCTCTTTGAGCGTCCCGTTCGTCATTTATATTCCCTGTGTCCTGGTCCCGGCTTTTAGTTTTCTTTTTCTCCTTTATTTTTCAGTTTTTTCCTTTTTTTAGTTTTTTTATTAGTTTTTAGTTTTTTTTTTCTTTTTAGTTTTTTTGTAGTTTTTACCTTTTTTTTAGTTTTTTTTTCTTTTTTAGTTTTTAGTTTTTTACCTTTTTTTTATGTTTTTTTGGTAGTTTTTACCTTTTTTAGTTTTTTTCTTCTTTTGTATTAATGCTAAAGCCAAGGTTCAAACCTGGAGCCTCTCGGACTTAGAACCTGAAACATAACGCTTTACCAACTCAGCTACTTTGGCTTGAATATATTCGTTTTGAGCAGCTTCCTTGGGTGTTGCCATTGTAGGTTCTTCAGTCATTTTACAGTTAGAAATTTCTCTTTCAACGATCTTCTTACAATTAAAAATTTGTCTTTGAACGATATTCTTAAATACCTGTGTCCTGGTCGTCATTTATATTCCCTGTGTCCCGGTCGTCATTTGTGTCCCGGTATCCCAGTCTGTAATTTCTCTTTTAGTGTCCCGTCTGTAATTTCTCTTTGAGTGTTTTTTCTTTTTAGTTTTTTACCTTTTTTCTTTTTTCAGTTTTCTTTTTCTTCTTTATTTTTCATCGTCACTATGAAATACATATCGCCGAACCTTTGTTTTTTTAACTAAAATCTGGTAGGCATTGATGACCTTATCCAAGTCAAAATCCCAAACCCAATCATCATCGCTATCATTTTCAGTTTTGATATGTTTTGACTCTCGCTGTCCTGGTGGATTTTCATCTAACTGCACGGTTTTGCGTTCTTTACCCGCAAGCCTGTTTTCTTGCTGTTCTTGTGATTCCTCGGCACGCTTTCTTTTCTTACTTTCTCTATCAGCCGCAAGTTTTTTGGCATAGACTCTTTGAGCAGCTTCCTCGGCTGTTGTCATTGTAGGTTCTTCAGTCATTTTACAATTAAACATTTTTCCGTCCACGATCTTCTTACAATTAAAATTTGTCTTTAGACAATTTTCTTAAATACTTTTAATGGCGTCATCGTCATAACAAACATGACGACAACTATCTTCATGACGTCCTAATGACATGACGTCACTCGACACACAGACAACATATTTTTATATATATAGATAATATAAGGCAATAAATAAATAATAAAAAGGGACTTCTCACAAAACTAAGCCAAAAGCTACAGGTCCAACTAAGCCGAGAGCTCCTGGGGTAACTAAACCAACAGCTAAAGTTGCAAGTAAGTCAACAGCTACTGTTAATAATTATGTGTTGGTAGATCTTCTTCATCTACAATATCATACGACAACAAATAAGATTTATATTTGCTGTCGGACACAGCAGATCCCGTTGTTTTTGCGGCCATATGCCTTTGTGCTAGTTTCCTTTGGCTTTCTCGTAATATTTTCTCCCTCAAGACTAGCTCATGCTCTCTCTGCCTTTTTGGATAACAACAATGAAGAAGTGTTTCTTTGAGTTTTTCTTGATAAGTAGCTAAAATACAATTTAAAATATAAAAAAAATTAATCTCACCATAGGGGTAAAGACTGATACCGAGTCAGGAATTGGCAATAAGCACATTTTGTAATCCTTTAAACTTAACTGATCCTGAAACATATCTATTTTGTCTTTAATAACATTAACAAAACCTTTCATTATGAAGCTAGTTCCAGGTAGAACCATACCAAATATTTTTAGGTCAATATCAAGAACATTTTTCAATGTGTTATTAGTTCCATTATAAATCCTGCTGAAGTTATCATCTACAGAAATTACTGCTAATGTTATTAGCAGTAATTTCAACAAAATCCACAAGTAGTACCCAAGATTTCGTAACAAAGGAAGGGGTGAACCGATACTCCTTGCTAGCATGTATTTTCTTTTATTTTTACTTTTTAAGGGAAGAATTTTCAAAGTAGGATGCATCCTTCTGTCTTCTTTATCAATATCCTTTGTTATAAAAATCAATTTACCTGCTTTTGAGTATAAGTAGCTGTATATGTTTTGCATGGGTCCTAAAATTCTCTTAATAAATTCCCATATTATTGGGCATACACCAATAAATGCCAGGAAATTTAAAAATTTGAAAAGACTGATAATAATCTTAAGTGCACCGTTAATAGCGTTAACTTCTTTCAGCATGTCAGTTATTTTTTTTACGTCTTCATCCTTCATCAAATTTCTAACCAAATTATCCATCTTTTCATTTGTTGTATCTAAAATGCACTCTGCTGATTTAGACATATTTTCTAATGTAATGGATATATGCTTTGCTGGTTTCCCGACAAGCAGTATCCAAAATAGAAACAATGTACAAAGTCTTATGTCCTTACTATCAATGATGAAAAAAGTAGCGTGTAATTTTACCCACTCAGGGAGGAACATAAATACAATAAAACCAAGCATAAAATATTGAAATAATAACCATACAACTGAACTGTTGATATTCACACCTAATTCGACGAGAGTCATCGTTAGTAGTATTACTGTGAATGCAAAAATCCAGTAAATCAGCCATGAAAACAGTTTTAGAAAACAAAACTGAATAACTCTGTCGTTTAGAGCCCTTCCTCTTATCTCACCTCTTGTTTCTGCCATTTTTCTCACTCACCTTCTGAGGAAATGTTATGTGTAGCAATTGAGAACATTGAAAAGAAAATCATATAAAGGAATTTTTAGCCAGTTTGCTATACAGATTTCTAGTTAAAACCTGAAGTGTTTTAAAATATAATATACAAAATATTTTTTGTATTTTGAGTTTTTTTATTAGTGCGGTTAATATTAAAAATAAACCAAACTCAATATTCTGGGAGTATCAGAAGAAGTGCTCGACAAAAATTTCAGAATACATAGTTTTACAGAATTGGCAAATGTTTGAAATTAAAATGACTTCAAAGTAGCTGCTGAAGTCTTTATACTCTGAATTCGGCTCATTTGGCATGGGAGAGGAAAGTAAAAAATACTTTTCTCCGCAACATTCTAATACCTACTTTCTTACAGAAACACTACTTATCTCTCTTAGATACGGGGAATGGTTGAGGTCCTCTCATAAGACAATAGCTTCAACCTGGAAAACACTTCAGCAACCTCTTAGCTATACTAAAAATTTAGCAGATTTTGCTATTGAAATTTTTCATTATTATCTGTTGTAAATTTTTGAAGTTTAATAATGCTTGCTTTTCAAGCCAAGGAACTGAAAATTTCCTGTAAATGGTTTTTGGCTAGTGTAATTTCAAGCGTGTACTTCCAGGCTGTTTTTAAAATACCAGTAAATTGGTTTTCAAAATAACATCTTACTGTTGAAACTAATCAAAATAATACTCTCTAGGCTAGAATCCACCGAAAACGGCAAAATTTTTCTCACTTGCTAGTTTTTCTTGGAAATCAACCCACCCCCTAAGCCCCCCTACCCCGACCCTCCCCCAACCCCACAGACCTAAATTTTTTCTTTTTAGTTTCTTTTTTTTAGTTTTCTTTTTATTGTCATTTTTTAAGAATTAACGACGCTTCTTGAATTATTTTTTTTTTCTGTCTTTTTTTTTACAGGTTTTTTCCTTTTTTTATTTTTTATATTTTTTTTAGTTTTTTCTTTAGTATTTTTTTTTAGTTTTCTATACTAAGCCAAAATTTTTAAAATTTTCTTTATTCAGTAGAAGTAGTAATGCAAAGACTTCGACTACGCTTGATGAGACAAAAAGCGTAATAGTTGCAATTAGTAAAGGGGGAAAATTGCCAAGGTATATGAGCAGCCCTGATCGTAATACAAATGTCCAATTTTGTAATGTTCATGATTTTGGTTTTGACATAGAAACCCATCACGCTTCGAAGATTACTTTTTCGGGATTAAAACCTGAAATTAACAAGTGGAAACACATGAAACCACCAACCAGGATTCAATCATCTGATATTAAAATTGATTAGAAAGAAAACATTCCAGAACTACCGGAAGATGGTGACATTTCAACTATTTCACTATTACGCTTTTTGAATGAAGACTAGCCATTAAACTCGGGGAGCACATGGGACGTGCACGCAAGGATGCAATGAACGAAAAGCCATTTTCTATACTTGACTGGAAAAAACCCAATGGAGAAGCATTGGAAATACCAGATAATACTATTTCAAAATTTTCTTTATTCAGCAGAAGTAGTAATGCAAAGACTTCGACTGCGTTTGAAAAGACAAAAAGCATAATAGTTGCAATTACTAAAGGGGGAAAGTTGCCAAGGGTTATGAGCAGCCCTGATCGTAATACAAAAGTCAAATTTTGTACCTTTTACCTTTTTTATTTTTTTTTTTTTAGTTTTCTTTTTCTGCTTTATTTTTCAGTTTTTTTCCTTTTTTTAGTTTTTTTTCTTTTTCAGTTTTTAGTTTTTTTTTCTTTTTAGTTTTTTTGCTGTTTTTACCCTTTTTTTAGTTTTTTTTTCTTTTTTAGTTTTTAGTTTTTACCTTTTTTTTAGTCTTTTAGCTTTCTTAGTTATTTAGTAGTTTTTACCTGTTTTTAGTTTTTTTTTCTTTTTTAGTTTTTTTTTTCTTTTGTTTTAATGCTAAAGCCAATGTTCGAACCTGGAACCTCTCGGACCTAGAACCTGGAACATAACGCTTTACCAACTCAGCTACTTCGGCTTGAATACATTTACCTTTTTTGTTTTTTTTAATTTTTATTTTTATTTTTTTTAGTTTTCTTTTTCTCCTTTATTTGTCAGTTTTTTTCCTTTTTTTAGTTTTTTTTTCCTTTTCAGTTTTTAGTTTTTTTAGTTTTTAGTTTTTACCTTTTTTTTGGTTTTTTTAGTTTTTTTTTTTACTTTTTTAGTTTTTAGTTTTTTACCCTTTTTTAGTTTTTTAGTTTTTTTTAGTATTTTCTTTTTAGTTTTTATCTTTTTTAATTTTTTTTTTCTTATTTTGTATTAATGCTAAAGCCAAGGTTCGAACCTGGAACCTCTCGGACCTAGAACCTGGAACATAACGCTTAACCAACTGAGCTACTGTATTTGTATTTGTATCGGATTAACGACGCTTCTTGACTACTAAGGTCCCTGCGTCGGCCCTGTAGTGCATTCCTGCAGCATGGTTCGATCTCTGGGTCCCTTATTACCACGCTAAGGTCAAACCCACTGCGCCAACACAGGTAGTTATATAACTGAGCTACTTGCTTGAATACATTCATTTTTGAATTGGTATGTGATGAAATAATTCAGACGTCATATATATATATATATATATATATATATATATATATATATATATATATATATATATATATATATATATATATATATATATACTAGCTGTTGGTGGGCTGCACACTTAGTTGGTGGGCTGCTTCGCGCCCCCCCAAGCCCGCGCGTAAGTCGTTACGCGCCATATTAGTTACGCGCCATTGTAGTTGTGTCCCTGTGTCCCACCTGTGAATAGAGATAGATATATATATATATATATATATATATATATATATATATATATATATATATATATATATATATATATGTTTTTAACTACGTAAAACATGCGAATATACAACATTCTTCGCTGTCCCATTGTCTATGCATATAAATAGATTGTCAGGTTTACTGACTCTTGAACATGCAACATATAATCGTCCATGGGAAAAACAATCCGTATTCAGATCTATACCTCATTATTCTAATGATGTGTCCCTGTGTCCCGGTCGTCATTTGTGTCCCGGTGTCCCAGTTTGTAATTTCTCTTTGAGTGTCCCGGTTGTCATTTATATTCCCTGTGTCCCGGTGTCCCGGTCGTCATTTGTGTCCCGGTGTCCCGGTCTGTAATTTCTATTCGAACAATCCCTGTGTCCCGGTCGTCATTTATATATCCCGCCTGTACCCCCGGCGTCCCCGTTGTAGTTGTGTCCCTGTTTCCCGGTCGTCATTTATATTCCCTATGTCCCGGTCGTGATTTGTGTCAAGCGCCACCCCAAAACCTAGTTGGTGGGGCGTTTCGAGCCCCCCAAGCCCCCCTGCGCGCGTAAGTCGTTACGCGCCATTGTAGTTGTGTCCCTATGTCCAACCTGTGAATAGATATATATATATATATATATATATATATATATATATATATATATATATATATATATATATATATATATATATATATATACTAGCTGTTGGGGTGGCGCTTCGCGCCACCCCAACACCTAGTTGGTGGGGGCGCTTCGCGCCCCCCCCCCCAAGCCCCCCCGCGCGCGTAAGTCGTTACGCGCCATATTAGTTACGCGCCATTGTAGTTGTGTCCCTATGTCCCACCTGTGAATATAGATATATATATATATATATATATATATATATATATATATATATATATATATATATATATATATGATCGGGACACAAATGACGACCGGGACACCGGCACATGGGAATATAAATGACGACCGGGACACAAGGAATGTTCGATTAGCAATCACCATCAACAAAGCACCGGGACACAAATGACGACCGAGCCACAGGGAGTATAAATGACGACCAGGACATAAGTAAAAAAAAAAATAAAAATAAAAAAAGGTAAAAACTACAAAAAAAGAAAAAGAAAAAAAAACTAAAAACTAATAAAAAGCTAAAAAAGCTAAAAAGCTAAAAAAAAACTAAAAAAGAAAATAAAATGAAAAAGGAAAAAAAAATGAAAAATAAAGGAGAAAAACAAAACTAAAAAAAAGAAAAAAAAACTAAAAAAAGGTAAAAAACTAAACCTAAAAAAAGACCAATTCAAAAACGAATGTATATACAGACCGACACAAATGACGACCGGGACACCGGGACATGACGACCAGGACACATGGACACAACTACAACAGGGACGCCGGGGGGCTCAGGGGGATATATAAATGACGATGGCGACACAGGGAATCGTCGATTAGCAATCACCATCAACAAAGCTCAAGGGCAATCATTAGAATCATGAGGTATAGATCTGAATACGGATTGTTTTCCCATGGACCATTATATGTTGCATGTTCAAGAGTCTTTAAACCTGACATTCTATTTATATGCACAGACAATGGGACAGCAAAGAATGTTGTATATTCGTAAGTTTTACGTAGTTAAAATATATATATATATCTATCTATATATATAAAAATAAGTTGTCTGTCTGTGGATCAGGTGACGTCATGTTTCTGTGTCGGCTGACGTCATGAAATTAGTTGTCGTCATTTTTGCTTTGACGGTGACGTCATTCAAGATATTTAAGACATGCGTTCACGGAAAAATGTTTAATTGTAAAATGACTGAAGAACCTACAATGGCAACAGCCGAGGAAGCTGCTCAAAGAGTCTATGCCAAAAAACTTGCTGCTGATAGAGAAAGTAAGAAAAGAAAGCGTGCCGAGGAATCACAAGAACAGCAAGAAAACAGGCTTGCAGCTGATAGAGAAAGTAAGAAAAGAAAGCGTGCCGAGGAATCACAAGAACAGCAAGAAAACAGGCTTGCGGCTAAAGAACGCAAAACCGCGCAGTTAGATGAAAATCCACCTGGAAAGCGAGAGTCAAAACATATCAAAACTGAAAATACTAAAAAAAACTAAAAAAGCTAAAAAACTAAAAAAAGGTAAAAAACTAAATACTAAAAAATAAAAAAAAACTAGAAAAGGTAAAAACTACAAAAAAAAAAAAAAAAACAAAGACTAATAAATGAAACTAAAAAAAAACTAAAAACTGAAAAAGGAAAAAAGCTGAAAAATAAAGGAGAAAAAGAAAACTAAAAACTGGGACACAGGGAATATAAATGACGACCGGGACACTCAAAGAGAAATTACAGACTGGGACACTCAAAGATAAATTACAGACCGGGACACTGAGACACAAATGCCGACCGGGACACAGGGAATATAAATGACGACTGGGACGCTCAAAGAGAAATTACAGACCGGGACACTGGGACATAAATGACGACCGGGATACTTGGAATACAAATGACGATCGGGACACAGGAATACAACTACAAGGGGGATGCCGGGGGCACAGGGGGATATATAAATGACGACAAGGACACAGGGAATATAAATGACGACCGGAACACATCATATACCAATTCAAAAACGAATGTATTCAAGCCGAAGTAGCTGAGTTGGTAAAGCGTTATGTTCCAGGTCCGAGAGGTTCCAGGTTCGAACCTTGGCTTTAGCATTAATACAAAAGAAGAAAAAAACTAAAAAAGGTAAAATACAAAAGAAGAAAAAAAACTAAAAAAGGTAAAAACTACAAAAAAACTAAAAAGAAAATATTAAAGAAAACTAAAAAAGCTAAAAAACTAAGAAATAGGTAAAAAACGAAATATTAAAAAAGAAAAAACCTAAAAAAAACTAAAAAAAAGGTAAAAACTACAAAAAAAATAAAAAGAACAAAAACAAAAACTAATAAAAAGAAACTAAAAAAAACTAAAAACTGAAAAAGAAAAATAACTAAAAAAAGGAAAAAAAAATGAAAAATAAAGGAGAAAAAGAAAACTAAAAACCGGGACACAGGGAATATAAATGACGACCGGGACACTCAAAGAGAAATTACAGACTGGGACACTCAAAGATAAATTACAGACCGGGACACAAATGACGACTGGGACACAGGGAATATAAATGACGACTGGGACACAGGGACACAACTACAAGGGGGGTGCCGGGGGCACAGGGGGATATATAAATGACGATGGGAACACAGGGTATTATGTTGCATGTTCAAGAGTCGGTAAACCTGACAATCTATTTATATGCACAGACAATATATATATATATATATATATATATATATATATATATATATATATATATATATATATATATATATATATATATATATATATATATATATATATATATATATATATATATACATATATATATATATATATATATATATATATATATATATATATATATATATATATATATATCTTTCTATATTCACTGGTGGGACACAGGGATACAACTACAATGGTGCGTAATGACTTACGCGCTTGGGGGGCTTGGGGGGGGGGGCGAAGCGCCCCCACCAACTAGGTATGCACCGAGAGCTAGGTGGCTTCGCCGCCGGCACTCGGCACATAGTATGCTTCTATATATTGATTCTCACTGTCGCTTGTTTTTTAAACACAGACATTTTGTGGCTTATCTTTATGTCATGATGTCCAAATGGGCCTTAAATTAGAAGTATTGCCTTTACAAAATTATGTTTCTTTTTATTTGGCCTTAAACTTCTGCCTCGGCTTGTCTTTTGTCGTTATGAAAGACATATCGCCGAACCTTTGTCTCTTTTAATTGGTCAGGTGGTGGGACAAGAACTTTTTTCGCTTCCAACGATTTGTATAGTCCAGGTTTTTGACATCAAAGGTATGGTAGGCATTGATGTCCTTATGTCCTTATTGATGACTCCATGTCAAATCCCATACCCAATCATAATCGCTATCATTTTCGATTTTGACACGTTTTAATATCGCTGTCCAGATTGATTTTCATTGACTCACTGATATTTTCGGTGGTTCCTGTTTTCTAATCGCGTGTGTCTTTGCTCTTCATTTTCATTTTTGACTTGGTCACGTGCGGGGTGTTGCTTGTCTTCTAACTGCACGTGTCTTTGCTCTTCATTTTCAGTTTTGACTCGCTCACATGCTCGGTGTCGCATGTTTTCTAGCCCTTTTGTCTTTGGTTTTCATTTTCGACGCTCCGCGGCTTTTCTTCTAACCGCATGTGTCTTTGCTTTTCATTTTCATTTTTGACTCGCTCACTTTCTCAGCGTCGCACGTCTTTAGTCGTAAGGCTCTTTTTAAGAGTCAGTAATTGGAGGGTAGCTACCCCCCCCCCCCGCACACACACGTCGTATTGTAACGAAATGCATCTAATAGAAATTACACACTCACAAACACGTCATTTTTTTCCGAGATGTATCCAATAGATTATTCAATAGTCCAAATATCATATAACAAGGCTTTTGAGGTTGATATAAACCACTAGAGCCTGAGGGTTGTAGGTTATGCACCTGGGGTGTTTAGGGTTCTTATCGAAGGGATCGTTGTATAAACTTTAGAGGTGGCTCAATTTGCTGAAATCGGAAGTTGTAATTCTCTTTTAAGAGAATTAGTCCCCCCCCTCCCCATCCAACTTCTGATTGGATTCAATATATCTGATTGAAATTGTGCGGTTTTGTTTGAAATAGCCCAAAGAACATATGACAATGCCTCCAGGGCTGGCACACACCCCCCCCTCCCCCAGAGCCCTGGGCAAGGGCTTGAAGCTATGCCCTGGAGGCATACATGGTTTTTATGGACTGGATATTTGTATTAAATTCAGATGGGTCTCATTTGATTTTAAATTGGAAGTTAAAATGCCCTTTTTAAGCGTCAAAGTGATTTGAGAGATCCCCCTCACGCCCATCATTTTCCATAACAAACATAAATAGTCGATGAAGACCACTCTGTCTTTCCATCAGAAACAAGAAGAACAGTAGGGAATTATTTTCGTGAGACAGTGGTATTCTAATTTGAATGAATATTTCGGCCCAATGTCCCAGGGCCGTTCTCAGCAAAACATAAATATTTAAAAAAAAAAGGACTTACAAAAACATAAGATCAATGAAACTAAAATGAAAATTTTATAAAACAGTCCTAGCATCCTTACTTCAGTGAAGTTCAACCAGGACACTAGTGTCAAAAATTAATATAGATTTTAAGGAAAAAATATCAGCAATATGTATATTAAACTGACAATGCACATTCATTTGAATTTTTTTCAGGAAAGATCGAATAAGATTATTTCGGAAACTCAGTTTTTGATTCAGGAATGCAGGTTTTAACTAACGTTTTTTGTTTTATTTTTTCAGTTGACCCGGATGAAATAAGGCGGCTTGGAAAACGTTTTAGAAAACTTGATTTGGACAATTCTGGCTCATTAAGTGTAGATGAATTTATGACTTTGCCCGAGTTGCAACAAAATCCCCTTTTTCAAAGAGTCATCGATATATTTGATAGCGATGGAAATGGAGAGGTGGATTTTAAAGGTTAGTTTTCATTTAACAGGTTTTGATAAATCTGGGACATGTAATACGGCTGTCACAAAGGGGTTGCTTTTTCCTTAAGCGTAGGGGAGTCCGTCAAGTTCTGCCTTTGAGATTTGCCATTTTAGTTCTAATGAGAGACACAACTACTCAACTTCAAATTCTATAGGAATCTTTTGATATCCAATCTTTTTCTGAGTTAAGTTTTGTTTTCATTTGGCTGACTTTTTCAACAATTAATTTTCGTAATCAAACACTATTTGAAACTACTGTTTTAAGATATCACCTTTTTTTAGTTCCATTTTCCTAGGAAAATACCAAATAATAATAATAATTATTTTTATTAGCCACTAAAGCCATAAAATGTTACATTGTAGACAACAACGAAAAACAAATGATAAAAAAATTACATTAGTCCAGTTATACACAACAATTCACACAGCTGTATTGAACAAAAAATGTGATTCGGATAAAGCGGATTACGAAAAGCTGTATACCGTTCCGATGCGGCGAGACTTGGGTTAGCTATCGCATATCTACGGGTAATCCTTCGATTGTGATCCCAAATTGGAATTCTCATTGATAACTTCTCATACTTGTACAAATCATTATGAATCATTTTTTATCCATCTCCATAAAAAGTCTCCAAAACAGCACTAAAGAAAGTACATATAGGATCCCAAACACATTATAAGGGCAGGCCAACACAATACGGTTACAGAAAGCGTTTGCTCTTTTAAACGATCCAGAAGCACCTCTAATCCCAGAACTCTTAGAACTTAGAAATGTTTAAGAAGGGCAGCACGAGTACTTTTCAAATCTGGCGAAATTGGCAAATTTAGATAACGCATAGTAGGCACAAATTCAGTAACATTATCACCTAGCACTGGACTTTGCGACCGATAATAACTACGATTACCAGAAAATCTGCCTACCTCGCTCTTACTCGCATTGAACTCTAGGACCATAGAAGCATACTGTTCACATAAAATTGTATAGTTTTCTTCAATTTGAGATAACGACTTACTTAAATTTAGAATGTCGTCTGCATATTTAATAACAATAAATCCAGACCACAAAAATAAAACTTGTCATGAGATTCATTTGTGCTGATACAACGCTATTATTATGAGGGGTGGCGAAGAACCGGCACCCGGACCAAAACCCTTTCTCATCGGAACTATCGCTTGCGAAATAAAGGTTTTTTTAGCTGAAGGAAACTTCGAGTTAACACGAAGCCGTCAATACATACTACGAAAAGGTACTACTATAGATCTATTTAAACCTCGTTACCGAGCTGAAACAAGTATTTGTGTTTATTGAATCAAACGCCCTTCTCGCATCATGACCTGCAAGATGTAGTATTTTTCGCACCAATTAAATAAATTTGTAGATTGCGTTTACATGACTAAGAAATTTTTTTTAATCCAAATTAGTTATCAGATGCATAACACGCTGAATTTATCTCATCAATTATAAGCAACTCCGTCAGTTTACATAGTTATGAAGAGACGGTTATTTTTCGATGCTAACTACACTTAGATGGCGATTTACCCCTCTCAATGACAGGAGCTATTAAACCGGTACAGAATACATCCGGAGCAAGGCCACTGTTAAAAATAATTTTAAGTAGAATTTTGTCAGTGTCTTGGTAGTAGGCCAAGACACTGACCAAACTCAGACTCACATTAAACTTCATGGCTATCATCGGGAGGTGATACCCTCGCGAA
The DNA here is from genome assembly GCF_032884065.1 of Artemia franciscana. Lineage (NCBI taxonomy): Eukaryota > Metazoa > Arthropoda > Branchiopoda > Anostraca > Artemiidae > Artemia > Artemia franciscana. Next base: position 75,318 of record NW_027062793.1, on the reverse strand, counting down.
CTCGTTCTTAAAATATTTAATCCAAACATTTTCATTCAGTGTTTTGAGGGGTGTTATGAGGAGCTCTGTGCTTTATAAACTTCCCACAGAGTTGGGGTCACTTTACAGGACCTGGCTTTTATCATCGATCACTTATTAGAAAATTCATTTTATGCTGACAAGATCTTCTGAAAGTTTTTTTATTTTTTGTATTTCTGGGAATTCTAACATTAGTTTTTTAATTTTTTTTTCAGAATTTATTCAAGGAGTTTCACAATTTAGTGTGAAGGGAGACAAAGAATCAAAACTACGTTTCGCCTTTAGGATTTATGATATGGACAATGATGGTTTTATTTCCAATGGTGAATTATTTCAGGTAAGATAATATTTAAAAAAAAAGAAAATACATCAGAATACAATTGAATCCTGTGGAATTGATGCCAAAAAATTAGAAACTAGAATTCTAATGAAAACTAATGAATATGAAGTAATAGGAGAATCATAATGGTATAATAATATGAAAACTAGTAAATAATGAAAACTGACAATGTAGAACTAAAACCGGAAGATAGCTGTTGGTAGCTAATGGGAGGATCAGGGATGGATACAGAATTAGCGTTTCAGGAAGGGGGTACCAACGGAGCTTGGGCTACCCCATTTGTATTTTTTGCCTCTCTTCATCTGTAAACAGCGGAACCTTGGATCTGCTCCGTCAGCCTAAAGCAAAACATCAGAAAATAGATGAGAACACAGTTGCATCCTCTAGAATTGACGTGAAAAGTTTTGAACCAGTGATAATTAGTATTAGTGTTATTATTTAGTGAAAACCCGTCTTCATACAAAAAGAAAAATGAACGAGGTATGCAAAAAAATACATTTGCCGCATTAAGGATTTCCCCCCAGCTATTGCAGCTATTAAAGAATAGTGGCAGTAATATTAGTAGTAGGAGCGCATATTGCCTTTTGGTCAATTGATCTTCCACTTTAAGCATACTTTGGGAGTTTCAACTGAATATATAAATCAATTCTTTAGATACGCTATTTTTAAAATCTAAATGCGCATGTCGTCTTTTGTTAGTTCGAATTTGCCATCAGTATTCTCTCAAATTTTACCTGCATAGACTTGGCCTTAGTAGTATTAGTATCAGAGTATTTTTGGTGATAGTAGTTGTAGTGTTAGTGTTGTATTAGTAGTAGTTGTAAAAGCAACAGAGTATTATGCTTTTTAGGACGAAAGACAATTCAAAAAAAGAAAAAAAAAAGAACACGGGTATTTGTAACAAATGTGAGGATGAAGAGCTATGACAGTGTAACTATTGTAGAACGAGTTGTTTCCAAGCGCCGTTTGAAATCTTTTGGTTGTGTTTTCCTTTTTTTATAAACGACTATTGTATGATCATTTTCAGTTTGATATGTTTTGACTCTCGCTGTCCAGGTGGATTTTCATCTAACTGCGCGGTTTTGCGTTCTTTACCCGCAAGCCTGTTTTCTTGCTGTTCTTGTGATTCCTCGGCACGCTTTCTTTTCTTACTTTCTCTATCAGCCGCAAATTTTTTGGCATAGACTCTTTGAGCAGCTTCCTCGGCTGTTGTCATTGTAGGTTCTTCAGTCATTTTACAATTAAACATTTTTCCGTCCACGATCTTCTTACAATTAAAATTTGTCTTTAGACAATTTTCTTAAATACTTTTAATGGCGTCATCGTCATAACAAACATGACGACAACTATCTTCATGACGTCCTGATGACATGACGTCACTCGACACACAGACAACATATTTTTATATATATAGATAATATAAGGCAATAAATAAATAATAAAAAGGGACTTCTCACAAAACTAAGCCAAAAGCTACAGGTCCAACTAAGCCGAGAGCTCCTGGGGTAACTAAACCAACAGCTAAAGTTGCAAGTAAGTCAACAGCTACTGGTAATAATTATGTGTTGGTAGATCTTCTTCATCTACAATATCATACGACAACAAATAAGATTTATATTTGCTGTCGGACACAGCAGATCCCGTAGTTTTTGCGGCCATATGCCTTTGTGCTAGCTTCCTCTGGCTTTCTCGTAATATTTTTTCCCTCAAGACTAGCTCATGCTCTCTCTGCCTTTTTGGATAACAACAATGAAGAAGTGTTTCTTTGAGTTTTTCTTGATAAGTAGCTAAAATACAATTTAAAATATAAAAAAAAATTAATCTCACCATAGGGGTAAAGACTGATACCGAGTCAGGAATTGGCAATAAGCACATTTTGTAATCCTTTAAACTTAACTGATCCTGAAACATATCTATTTTGTCTTTAATAACATTAACAAAACCTTTCATTATGAAGCTAGTTCCAGGTAGAACCATACCAAATATTTTTAGGTCAATATCAAGAACATTTTTCAATGTGTTATTAGTTCCATTATAAATCCTGCTGAAGTTATCATCTACAGAAATTACTGCTAATGTTATTAGCAGTAATTTCAACAAAATCCACAAGTAGTACCCAAGATTTCGTAACAAAGGAAGGGGTGAACCGATACTCCTTGCTAGCATGTATTTTCTTTTATTTTTACTTTTTAAGGGAAGAATTTTCAAAGTAGGATGCATCCTTCTGTCTTCTTTATCAATATCCTTTGTTATAAAAATCAATTTACCTGCTTTTGAGTATAAGTAGCTGTATATGTTTTGCATGGGTCCTAAAATTCTCTTAATAAATTCCCATATTATTGGGCATACACCAATAAATGCCAGGAAATTTAAAAATTTGAAAAGACTGATAATAATCTTAAGTGCACCGTTAATAGCGTTAACTTCTTTCAGCATGTCAGTTATTTTTTTTACGTCTTCATCCTTCATCAAATTTCTAACCAAATTATCCATCTTTTCATTTGTTGTATCTAAAATGCACTCTGCTGATTTAGACATATTTTCTAATGTAATGGATATATGCTTTGCTGGTTTCCCGACAAGCAGTATCCAAAATAGAAACAATGTACAAAGTCTTATGTCCTTACTATCAATGATGAAAAAAGTAGCGTGTAATTTTACCCACTCAGGGAGGAACATAAATACAATAAAACCAAACATAAAATATTGAAATAATAACCATACAACTGAACTGTTGATATTCACACCTAATTCGACGAGAGTCATCGTTAGTAGTATTACTGTGAATGCAAAAATCCAGTAAATCAGCCATGAAAACAGTTTTAGAAAACAAAACTGAATAACTCTGTCGTTTAGAGCCCTTCCTCTTATCTCACCTCTTGTTTCTGCCATTTTTCTCACTCACCTTCTGAGGAAATGTTATGTGTAGCAATTGAGAACATTGAAAAGCAAATCATATAAAGGAATTTTTAGCCAGTTTGCTATACAGATTTCTAGTTAAAACCTGGTGTTTTAAAATATAATATACAAAATATTTTTTGTATTTTGAGTTTTTTTATTAATGCGGTTAATATTAAAAATAAACCAAACTCAATATTCTGGGAGTATCAGAAGAAGTGCTCGACAAAAATTTCAGAATACATAGTTTTACAGAATTGGCAAATGTTTGAAATTAAAATGACTTCAAAGTAGCTGCTGAAGTCTTTATACTCTGAATTCGGCTCATTTGGCATGGGAGAGGAAAGTAAAAAATACTTTTCTCCGCAACATTCTAATACCTACTTTCTTACAGAAACACTACTTATCTCTCTTAGATACGGGGAATGGTTGAGGTCCTCTCATAAGACAATAGCTTCAACCTGGAAAACACTTCAACAACCTCTTAGCTATACTAAAAATTTAGCAGATTTTGCTATTGAAATTTTTCATTATTATCTGTTGTAAATTTTTGAAGTTTAATAATGCTTGCTTTTCAAGCCAAGGAACTGAAAATTTCCTGTAAATGGTTTTTGGCTAGTGTAATTTCAAGCGTGTACTTCCAGGCTGTTTTTAAAATACCAGTAAATTGGTTTTCAAAATAACATCTTACTGTTGAAAATAATCAAAATAATACTCTCTAGGCTAGAATCCACCGAAAACGGCAAAATTTTTCTCACTTGCTAGTTTTTCTTGGAAATCCACCCACCCCCTAAGCCCCCCTACCCCGACCCTCCCCCAACCCCACAGACCTAAATTTTTTCTTTTTAGTTTCTTTTTTTTAGTTTTCTTTTTATTGTCATTTTTTAAGAATTAACGACGCTTCTTGAATTATTTTTTTTTTCTGTCTTTTTTTTTACAGGTTTTTTGCTTTTTTTATTTTTTATATTTTTTTTAGTTTTTTCTTTAGTATTTTTTTTTAGTTTTCTATACTAAGCCAAAATTTTTTTAATTTTCTTTATTCAGTAGAAGTAGTAATGCAAAGACTTCGACTACGCTTGATGAGACAAAAAGCGTAATAGTTGCAATTAGTAAAGGGGGAAAATTGCCAAGGTATATGAGCAGCCCTGATCGTAATACAAATGTCCAATTTTGTAATGTTCATGATTTTGGTTTTGACATAGAAACCCATCACGCTTCGAAGATTACTTTTTCGGGATTAAAACCTGAAATTAACAAGTGGAAACACATGAAACCACCAACCAGGATTCAATCATCTGATATTAAAATTGATTAGAAAGAAAACATTCCAGAACTACCGGAAGATGGTGACATTTCAACTATTTCACTATTACGCTTTTTGAATGAAGACTAGCCATTAAACTCGGGGAGCACATGGGACGTGCACGCAAGGATGCAATGAACGAAAAGCCATTTTCTATACTTGACTGGAAAAAACCCAATGGAGAAGCATTGGAAATACCAGATAATACTATTTCAAAATTTTCTTTATTCAGCAGAAGTAGTAATGCAAAGACTTCGACTGCGTTTGAAAAGACAAAAAGCATAATAGTTGCAATTACTAAAGGGGGAAAGTTGCCAAGGGTTATGAGCAGCCCTGATCGTAATACAAAAGTCAAATTTTGTACCTTTTAACTTTTTTATTTTTTTTTATTTTTTATTTTTTAGTTTTCTTTTTCTGCTTTATTTTTCAGTTTTTTTCCTTTTTTTAGTTTTTTTTCTTTTTCAGTTTTTAGTTTTTTTTTCTTTTTAGTTTTTTTGCTGTTTTTACCCTTTTTTTTAGTTTTTTTTTTCTTTTTTAGTTTTTACCTTTTTTTTAGTCTTTTAGCTTTCTTAGTTATTTAGTAGTTTTTACCTGTTTTTAGTTTTTTTTTTCTTTTTTAGTTTTTTTTTCTTTTGTTTTAATGCTAAAGCCAATGTTTGAACCTGGAACCTCTCGGACCTAGAACCTGGAACATAACGCTTTACCAACTCAGCTACTTCGGCTTGAATACATTTACCTTTTTTGTTTTTTTTTAATTTTTATTTTTATTGTTTTTAGTTTTCTTTTTCTCCTTTATTTGTCAGTTTTTTTCCTTTTTTTAGTTTTTTTTTCCTTTTCAGTTTTTAGTTTTTTTAGTTTTTAGTTTTTACCTTTTTTTTGGTTTTTTTAGTTTTTTTTTTACTTTTTTAGTTTTTAGTTTTTTACCCTTTTTTAGTTTTTTAGTTTTTTTTAGTATTTTCTTTTTAGTTTTTATCTTTTTTAATTTTTTTTTCTTATTTTGTATTAATGCTAAAGCCAAGGTTCGAACCTGGAACCTCTCGGACCTAGAACCTGGAACATAACGCTTAACCAACTGAGCTACTGTATTTGTATTTGTATCGGATTAACGACGCTTCTTGACTACTAAGGTCCCTGCGTCGGCCCTGTAGTGCATTCCTGCAGCATGGTTCGATCTCTGGGTCCCTTATTACCACGCTAAGGTCAAACCCACTGCGCCAACACAGGTAGTTATATAACTGAGCTACTTGCTTGAATACATTCATTTTTGAATTGGTATGTGATGAAATAATTCAGACGTCATATATATATATATATATATATATATATATATACTAACTGTTGGGGTGGCGCTTCGCGCCACCCCAACACCTAGTTGGTGGGGGCGCTTCGCGCCCCCCCCAAGCCCCCCCGCGCGCGTAAGTCGTTACGCGCCATAATAGTTACGCGCCATTGTAGTTGTGTCCCTATGTCCCACCTGTGAATATAGATATATATATATATATATATATATATATATATATATATATATATATATATATATATATATATATATATATATATGGTTTTAACTACGTAAAACTTGCGAATATATAACATTCTTTGCTGTCCCATTGTCTTTGCATATAAATAGATTGTCAGGTTTACCGACTCTTGAACATGCAACATATAATGGTCCATGGGAAAACAATCTGTATTCAGATCTATACCTCATGATTCTAATGATTGCCCTTGAGCTTTGTTGATGGTGATTGCTAATCGACCATTCCCTGTCCCGGTGTCCCGGTCGTCATTTACATCCCCCTGTTTCCCCCGGTGTCCCCGTTGTAGTTGTGTCCCTGTGTCCCGGTCGTCATTTATATTCCCTGTGTCCCGGTCGTCATTTGTATCCCGGTGTCCCCGGTCTGTATATACATTCGTTTTTTAGTTTTGTTTTTCTCCTTTATTTTTTTCCTTTTTTTTCTTTTTCAGCTTATTTAGATTTTTAGATTTTTTAGTTTTTTTATTAGTTTTTAGTTTTTTTTTCTTTTTAGTTTTTTTGTCCCGGTTGTCATTTATATCCCCCTGTTTCCCCCGGTGTCCCCGTTGTAGTTGTGTCCCTGTGTCCCGGTCGTCATTTATATTCCCTGTGTCCCGGTCGTCATTTGTATCCCGGTGTACCGGTCTGTATATACATTCGTTTTTTAGTTTTGTTTTTCTCCTTTATTTTTTTCCTTTTTTTTTCTTTTTTAGTTTATTTAGATTTTTAGATTTTTTAGTTTTTTTATTAGTTTTTAGTTTTTTTTTCTTTTTAGTTTTTTTGTAGTTTTTTACCTTCTTTTTAGTTTTGTTAATTTTTTTTTTACTTATGTCCTGGTCGTCATTTATACTCCCTGTGTCCCGGTGCTTTGTTGATTGCTAATCGAACATTCCTTTTGTCCTGGTCGCTTTCTCTTTGAGTGTCGTCATTTATTTTAGCTTATTTTTCAGTTTTTTCCTTTTTTTTAGTTTTTTTTTATTTTTTATTGTTTTTAGTTTTTTACCTTTTTTTAGTTTTTTTAGTTTTTTAGCTTTTTACTTTTTTTATTAGTTTTTAGTTTTTTTTTGTAGTTTTTGCCTTTTTTTAGTTTTTTCAGTTTTTTTTTTAGTTTTTTATTGGTTTTTACCTTTATTTAGCTTATTTTTCAGTTTTTTCCTTTTTTTTTATTTTTTTTTTAGTTTTTAGTTTTTTTAGTTTTTACCTTTTTTTAGTTTTTTTAGTTTTTTAGTTTTTTAGCTTTTTTATTTTTTTTATTAGTTTTTAGTTTTTTTTGTAGTTTTTGCTTTTTTTTAGTTTTTTAGTTTTTTAGCTTTTTTATTAGTTTTTAGTTTTTTTTGTAGTTTTTGCCTTTTTTTAGTTTTTTTTAGTTTTTTAGCTTTTTTATTTTTTTTATTAGTTTTTAGTTTTTTTTGTAGTTTTTGCCTTTTTTTAGTTTTTTCAGTTTTGACGTCACCTGATCCAGTTTTTTCAGGTGACGTCACCTGACACATCCATCCATCCATCCACAGACAGACAACTTATTTTTATATATATAGATATATATATATATATATATATATATATATATATATATATATATATATATACTAGCTGTTGGGGTGGCGCGAAGCGCCACCCCAACACTTAGTTGGTGGGCTGCTTCGCGCCCCCCCAAGCCCGCGCGTAAGTCGTTACGCGCCATATTAGTTACGCGCCATTGTAGTTGTGTCCCTGTGTCCCACCTGTGAATAGAGAGATATATATATATATATATATATATATATATATATATATATATATATATATATATATATATATATATATATATATATATATATATATATATATATATATATATATATATATATATATAATATATATATATATATATATATATATATATATATATATATATATATATATATATATATATATATATATATATATATATATATATATATATATATATATATATATATATATATATATATATATATATATATATATATATATATATATATATATATATATATATATATATATATATATATATATATATATATATATATATATATATATATATATATTATATATATATATATATATATATGTTTTTAACTACGTAAAACATGCGAATATACAACATTCTTCGCTGTCCCATTGTCTATGCATATAAATAGATTGTCAGGTTTACTGACTCTTGAACATGCAACATATAATCGTCCATGGGAAAAACAATCCGTATTCAGATCTATACCTCATTATTCTAATGATGTGTCCCTGTGTCCCGGTCGTCATTTGTGTCCCGGTGTCCCAGTTTGTAATTTCTCTTTGAGTGTCCCGGTTGTCATTTATATTCCCTGTGTCCCGGTGTCCCGGTCGTCATTTGTGTCCCGGTGTCCCGGTCTGTAATTTCTATTCGAACAATCCCTGTGTCCCGGTCGTCATTTATATATCCCGCCTGTACCCCCGGCGTCCCCCTTGTAGTTGTGCCCCTGTTTCCCGGTCGTCATTTATATTCCCTATGTCCCGGTCGTGATTTGTGTCAAGCGCCACCCCAAAACCTAGTTGGTGGGGCGCTTCGAGCCCCCCAAGCCCCCCTGCGCGCGTAAGTCGTTACGCGCCATTGTAGTTGTGTCCCTGTGTCCAACCTGTGAATAGATATATCTATCTATATATATAAAAATAAGTTGTCTGTGGATCTGTGGATGGATCAGGTGACGTCACCTGAAAAAACTGGATCAGGTGACGTCAAAACTGAAAAAACTAAAAAAAGGCAAAAACTACAAAAAAAAACTAAAAACTAATAAAAAAAATAAAAAAGCTAAAAAACTAAAAAAACTAAAAAAAGGCAAAAACTACAAAAAAAAACTAAAAACTAATAAAAAAGCTAAAAAACTAAAAAAACTAAAAAAAGGCAAAAACTACAAAAAAAACTAAAAACTAATAAAAAAAATAAAAAAGCTAAAAAACTAAAAAAACTAAAAAAAGGTAAAAAACTAAAAAAACTAAAAACTAAAAAAAACTAAAAAAAAAGGAAAAAACTGAAAAATAAGCTAAAATAAAGGTAAAAACCAATAAAAAACTAAAAAAAAAACTGAAAAAACTAAAAAAAGGCAAAAACTACAAAAAAAAAACTAAAAACTAATAAAAAAAGTAAAAAAGCTAAAAAACTAAAAAAACTAAAAAAGGTAAAAAACTAAAAAAAATAAAAAATAAAAAAAAACTAAAAAAAGGAAAAAACTGAAAAATAAGCTAAAATAAAGGTAAAAACCAATAAAAAACTAAAAAGAAAAAAAGGAAAAAACTAAAAAAAATTTTCATCTAAAAAACTAAAAAAAACTAAAAAAGGTAAAAACTAAAAGAACTAAAAAAGAAAAAATAAATGACGAAACTCAAAGAGAAAGCGACCAGGACAAAAGGAATGTTCGATTAGCAATCAACAAAGCACCGGGACACAGGGAGTATAAATGACGACCAGGACATAAGTAAAAAAAAAAAACTATCTATATATATAAAAATAAGTTGTCTGTGGATCTGTGGATCGTGGATCAGGTGACGTCACCTGAAAAAACTGGATCAGGTGACGTCAAAACTGAAAAAACTAAAAAAAGGCAAAAACTACAAAAAAAACTAAAAACTAATAAAAAAAATAAAAAAGCTAAAAAACTAAAAAAACTAAAAAAAGGCAAAAACTACAAAAAAAACTAAAAACTAATAAAAAGCTAAAAAACTAAAAAAACTAAAAAAAAAGGCAAAAACTACAAAAAAAACTAAAAACTAATAAAAAAAATAAAAAAGCTAAAAAACTAAAAAAACTAAAAAAGGTAAAAAACTAAAAAAAAACTAAAAAAAAGGAAAAAACTGAAAAATAAGCTAAAATAAAGGTAAAAACCAATAAAAAACTAAAAAAAAAAACTGAAAAAACTAAAAAAAGGCAAAAACTACAAAAAAACTAAAAACTAATAAAAAAGTAAAAAAGCTAAAAAACTAAAAAAAACTAAAAAAAGGTAAAAAACTAAAAAAAATAAAAAAAAAAACTAAAAAAAAAGGAAAAAACTGAAAAATAAGCTAACATAAAGGTAAAAACCAATAAAAAACTAAAAAGAAAAAAAGGAAAAAAACTAAAAAAAAATTTCATCTAAAAAACTAAAAAAAACTAAAAAGGTAAAAACTAAAAGAACTAAAAAGAAAAAAATAAATGACGACACTCAAAGAGAAAGCGACCAGGACAGAAGGAATGTTCGATTAGCAATCAACAAAGCACCGGGACACAGGGAGTATAAATGACGACCAGGACATAAGTAAAAAAAAAATTAACAAAACTAAAAAGAAGGTAAAAACTACAAAAAAACTAAAAGAAAAAAAAACTAAAAACTAATAAAAAAACTAAAAATCTAAAAATCTAAATAAACTAAAAAAGAAAAAAAAAGGAAAAAATAAAGGAGAAAAACAAAACTAAAAAACGAATGTATATACAGACCGGGACACCGGGATACAAATGACGACCGGGACACAGGGAATATAAATGACGACCGGGACACAGGGACACAACTACAACGGGGACACCGGGGGAAACAGGGGGATATAAATGACGACCGAGACAAAAAAACTAAAAAGAAAAAAAAACTAAAACTAATAAAAAAAACTAAAAAATCTAAAAATCTAAATAAGCTAAAAAAGAAAAAAAAGGAAAAAAATAAAGGAGAAAAACAAAACTAAAAAACGAATGTATATACAGACCGGGACACCGGGATACAAATGACGACCGGGACACAGGGAATATAAATGACGACCGGGACACAGGGACACAACTACAACGGGGACACCGGGGGAAACAGGGGGATGTAAATGACGACCGGGACACCGGGACAGGAATGGTCGATTAGCAATCACCATCAACAAAGCTCAAGGGCAATCATTAGAATCATGAGGTATAGATCTGAATACAGATTGTTTTCCCATGGACCATTATATGTTGCATGTTCAAGAGTCGGTAAACCTGACAATCTATTTATATGCAAAGACAATGGGACAGCAAAGAATGTTGTATATTCGCAAGTTTTACGTAGTTAAAACCATATATATATATATATATATATATATATATATATATATATATATATATATATATATATATATATATATATATATATATATATATATATATATATATATATATATATATATATATATCTATATTCACAGTGGGACATAGGGACACAACTACAATGGCGCGTAACTATTATGGCGCGTAACGACTTACGCGCCAACTAGGTGTTGCCAACTAGGTGTTGGGGGGGGCGAAGCGCCCCCACCAACTAGGTGTTGGGGTGGCGCTTCGCGCCACCCCAACACCTAGTTGGTGGGGGCGCTTCGCGCCACCCCACCCCCAAGCCCCCCCGCGCGCGTAAGTCGTTACGCGCCATATTAGTTACGCGCCATTGTAGTTGTGTCCCTATGTCCCACCTGTGAATATAGATATATATATATATATATATATATATATATATATATATATATATATATATATATATATATATATATATATATATATGTTTTTAACTACGTAAAACTTGCGAATATACAACATTCTTTGCTGTCCCATTGTCTGTGCATATAAATAGATTGTCAGGTTTACCGACTCTTGAACATGCAACATATAATGGTCCATGGGAAAACAATCCGTATTCAGATCTATACCTCATGATTCTAATGATTGCCCTTGAGCTTTGTTGATGGTGATTGCTAATCGACCATTCCCTGAGTCGCCGTCGTCATTTATATATCCCCCTGTGCACCCCGGCGTCCCCTTTGTAGTTATGTCCCTGTGTCCCGGTCGTCGTAATTTATACTCCCTGTGTCCCGGTGCTTTGTTGATTGCTAATCGAACATTCCTTTTGTCCCGGTCGCTTCTCTTTGAGTGTCGTCATTTATTTAGATTGTCAGGTTTACCGACTCTTGAACATGCAACATATAATTGTCCATGGGAAAAACAATCCATATTCAGATCTATACCTCATGATTCTAATGATTGCCCTTGAGCTTTGTTGATGGTGATTGCTAATTGAACATTCCCTGTGTCCCGGTCGTCATTTATATTCCCAGTATCTCGGTCGTTTTTTAGGTTTTTTAGTTTTTTTCTTTTAGTTTTTTTTTGAAGTTTTTATCTTTTTAGTTTTTTTATTTTTATTTATATTTTTTTAGTTTTCTTTTTCTCCTTTATTTTTCTGTTTTTTTCCTTTTTTTAGTTTTTTTTTTCTTTTTTAGTTCTTTTAGTTTTTACCTTTTTTAGTTTTTTTTAGTTTTTTAGATGAAAATTTTTTTAGTTTTTTTCCTTTTTTTCTTTTTAGTTTTTTATTGGTTTTTACCTTTTTTTTTAGCTTTTTTAGTTTTTTTTCGTTTTTTCTTTTTACTTTTTTTTTTAGTTTTTATCTTAGTTTTTTTTGAAGTTTTTATCTTTTTAGTTTTTTTATTTTTATTTATATTTTTTTAGTTTTCTTTTTCTCCTTTATTTTTCAGTTTTTTTCCTTTTTTTAGTTTTTTTTTCTTTTTTAGTTCTTTTAGTTTTTACTTTTTTTAGTTTTTTTTAGTTTTTTAGATGAAAATTTTTTTTAGTTTTTTCCTTTTTTTCTTTTTAGTTTTTTATTGGTTTTTTACCTTTATGTTAGCTTATTTTTCAGTTTTTTCCTTTTTTTTTAGTTTTTTTTTTATTTTTTTTAGTTTTTTACCTTTTTTTAGTTTTTTTTTAGTTTTTTAGCTTTTTTACTTTTTTATTAGTTTTTAGTTTTTTTGTAGTTTTTGCCTTTTTTAGTTTTTTCAGTTTTTTTTTTTAGTTTTTTATTGGTTTTTACCTTTATTTTAGCTTATGTTTTTAACTACGTAAAACATGCGAATATACTACATTCTTCGCTGTCTCATGTCTATGCATATAAATAGATTTGTCATTTGTGTCCCGGTTTGTAATTTCTATTCGAACAATCCCTGTGTCCCGGTCGTCATTTATATATCCCGCCTGTGCCCCCGGCGTCCTCGTTGTAGTTGTGTCCCTGTGTCCCGGTCGTCATTTATATTCCCTGTGTCCCGGTCGTCATTTGTGTCCCGGTATGTAATTTCATCAGTTGACAAACATGACGTCATTCGACAAACAACTTCATGACGCATACAGCTCAATCCTTAAAATGACGTCAGTCGACAAACATGACGTCAGTCAACACACAAACATGACGTCACCCGACAGACAGACCCACACATCCACAGACAACTTATTTTTATATATATAGAAGATATACAACTTATTTATATATATATATATATATATATATATATATATATATATATATATATATATATATATATATATATATATATATATATATATATATATATATATATATATGTGTGTGTGTGTAAAAATAAGTTATCTGTGTGTCTGTCGAGTGACGTCATGTTTGTGTGTCGACTGACGAAATTACAGACCGGGACATCGGGACACAAATGACAACCGGGACACTCAAAGAGAAAGCGACCGGGACACAAGGAATGTTCGATTAGCAATCACCATCAACAAAGCACCGGGACACAAATGACGACCGGGACACAGGGAATATAAATGAGGACCAGGACACTCAAAGAGAAATTACAGATCGGGACACCGGAACACAAATGACGACCGGGACACAGGGAATATAAATGACGACCGCGACACTCAAAGAGCCATCAACAAAGCACAGGGACACAAATGACGACCGGGACACAGGGAATATAAATGACGACCAGGACACTCAAAGAGAAATTACAGACCGGGACACTGGAACACAAATGACGACCGGGACACAGGGAATATAAATGACGACCGCGACACTCAAAGAGAAATTACAGACTGGGACACAAATGACGACCGGGACACAGGGAAACAACTACAACGGGGACGCCGGGGGGCACAGGGGGATATATAAATGACGACGGGGACACAGGGAATGTTCGATTAGCAATCACCATCAACAAAGCTCAAGGGCAATCATTAGAATAATGAGGTATAGATCTGAATGCAGATTGTTTTTCCCATGGACAATTATATGTTGCATATTCAAGAGTTGGTAAACCTGACAATCTATTTATATGCACAGACAATGGGACAGCCAAGAATGTTGTATATTCGCAAGTTTTGTGTAGTTAAAAATATATATATATATATTTATATATATATATATATATATAAATAAGTTGTCTGTCTGTGGATCTGTCAGGTGACGTCATGTTTCTGTGTCGACCGACGTCATATTTTCGACTGACGAAATTACAGACCGGGACATCGGGACACAAATGACGACCGTGACACCGGCACATGGGAATATAAATGACGACCGGGACACAAGGAATGTTCGATTAGCAATCACCATCAACAAAGCACCGGGACACAAATGACGACCGAGCCACAGGGAGTATAAATGACGACCAGGACATAAGTAAAAAAAATATAAAAATAAAAAAAGGTAAAAACTACAAAAAAAGAAAAAGAAAAAAAAACTAAAAACTAATAAAAAGCTAAAAAAGCTAAAAAGCTAAAAAAAAAAACTAAAAAAGAAAATAAAATGAAAAAGGAAAAAAAATGAAAAATAAAGGAGAAAAACAAAACTAAAAAAAAGAAAAAAAAACTAAAAAAAGGTAAAAAACTAAACCTAAAAAAAGACCAATTCAAAAACGAATGTATATACAGACCGACACAAATGACGACCGGGACACCGGGACATGACGACCAGGACACATGGACACAACTACAACAGGGACGCCGGGGGGCTCAGGGGGATATATAAATGACGATGGCGACACAGGGAATCGTCGATTAGCAATCACCATCAACAAAGCTCAAGGGCAATCATTAGAATCATGAGGTATAGATCTGAATACGGATTGTTTTCCCATGGACCATTATATGTTGCATGTTCAAGAGTTTTTAAACCTGACATTCTATTTATATGCACAGACAATGGGACAGCAAAGAATGTTGTATATTCGTAAGTTTTACGTAGTTAAATATATATATATATATATATATATATCTATATATATAAAAATAAGTTGTCTGTCTGTGGATCAGGTGACGTCATGTTTCTGTGTCGGCTGACGTCATGAAATTAGTTGTCGTCATTTTTGCTTTGACGGTGACGTCATTCAAGATATTTAAGACATGCGTTCACGGAAAAATGTTTAATTGTAAAATGACTGAAGAACCTACAATGGCAACAGCCGAGGAAGCTGCTCAAAGAGTCTATGCCAAAAAACTTGCTGCTGATAGAGAAAGTAAGAAAAGAAAGCGTGCCGAGGAATCACAAGAACAGCAAGAAAACAGGCTTGCAGCTGATAGAGAAAGTAAGAAAAGAAAGCGTGCCGAGGAATCACAAGAACAGCAAGAAAACAGGCTTGCGGCTAAAGAACGCAAAACCGCGCAGTTAGATGAAAATCCACCTGGAAAGCGAGAGTCAAAACATATCAAAACTGAAAATACTAAAAAAAACTAAAAAAGCTAAAAAACTAAAAAAAGGTAAAAAACTAAATACTAAAAAATAAAAAAAAACTAGAAAAGGTAAAAACTACAAAAAAAAAAAAAAACAAAGACTAATAAATGAAACTAAAAAAAACTAAAAACTGAAAAAGGAAAAAAGCTGAAAAATAGAGGAGAAAAAGAAAACTAAAAACTGGGACACAGGGAATATAAATGACGACCGGGACACTCAATGAGAAATTACAGACTGGGACACTCAAAGATAAATTACAGACCGGGACACTGAGACACAAATGCCGACCGGGACACAGGGAATATAAATGACGACTGGGACGCTCAAAGAGAAATTACAGACCGGGACACTGGGACATAAATGACGACCGGGATACTTGGAATACAAATGACGATCGGGACACAGGAACACAACTACAAGGGGGATGCCGGGGGCACAGGGGGATATATAAATGACGACAAGGACACAGGGAATATAAATGACGACCGGAACACATCATATACCAATTCAAAAACGAATGTATTCAAGCCGAAGTAGCTGAGTTGGTAAAGCGTTATGTTCCAGGTCCGAGAGGTTCCAGGTTCGAACCTTGGCTTTAGCATTAATACAAAAGAAGAAAAAAACTAAAAAAGGTAAAATACAAAAGAAGAAAAAAAACTAAAAAAGGTAAAAACTACAAAAAAACTAAAAAGAAAATATTAAAGAAAACTAAAAAACTAAAAAAGCTAAAAAACTAAAAAATAGGTAAAAAACGAAATATTAAAAAAGAAAAAAACCTAAAAAAAAACTAAAAAAAGGTAAAAACTACAAAAAAAAATAAAAAGAACAAAAACAAAAACTAATAAAAAGAAACTAAAAAAAACTAAAAACTGAAAAAGAAAAATAACTAAAAAAAGGAAAAAAAAATGAAAAATAAAGGAGAAAAAGAAAACTAAAAACCGGGACACAGGGAATATAAATGACGACCGGGACACTCAAAGAGAAATTACAGACTGGGACACTCAAAGATAAATTACAGACCGGGACACAAATGACGACTGGGACACAGGGAATATAAATGCATCTGGGACACAGGGACACAACTACAAGGGGGGTGCCGGGGGCACAGGGGGATATATAAATGACGATGGGAACACAGGGTATTATGTTGCATGTTCAAGAGTCGGTAAACCTGACAATCTATTTATATGCACAGACAATATATATATATATATATATATATATATATATATATATATATATATATATATATATATATATATATATATATATATATATATATATATATATATATATGTATATATATATATATATATATATATATATATATATATATATATATATATATATATATATATATATATCTTTCTATATTCACTGGTGGGACACAGGGATACAACTACAATGGTGCGTAACGACTTACGCGCGCGGGGGGCTTGGGGGGGGGCGAAGCGCCCCCACCAACTAGGTATGCACCGAGAGCTAGGTGGCTTCGCCGCCGGCACTCGGCACATAGTATGCTTCTATATATTGATTCTCACTGTCGCTTGTTTTTTAAACACAGACATTTTGTGGCTTATCTTTATGTCATGATGTCCAAATGGGCCTTAAATTAGAAGTATTGCCTTTACAAAATTATGTTTCTTTTTATTTGGCCTTAAACTTCTGCCTCGGCTTGTCTTTTGTCGTTATGAAAGACATATCGCCGAACCTTTGTCTCTTTTAATTGGTCAGGTGGTGGGACAAGAACTTTTTTCGCTTCCAACGATTTGTATAGTCCAGGTTTTTGACATCAAAGGTATGGTAGGCATTGATGTCCTTATGTCCTTATTGATGACTCCATGTCAAATCCCATACCCAATCATAATCGCTATCATTTTCGATTTTGACACGTTTTAATATCGCTGTCCAGATTGATTTTCATTGACTCACTGATATTTTCGGTGGTTCCTGTTTTCTAATCGCGTGTGTCTTTGCTCTTCATTTTCATTTTTGACTTGGTCACGTGCGGGGTGTTGCTTGTCTTCTAACTGCACGTGTCTTTGCTCTTCATTTTCAGTTTTGACTCGCTCACATGCTCGGTGTCGCATGTTTTCTAGCCCTTTTGTCTTTGGTTTTCATTTTCGACGCTCCGCGGCTTTTCTTCTAACCGCATGTGTCTTTGCTTTTCATTTTCATTTTTGACTCGCTCACTTTCTCAGCGTCGCACGTCTTTAGTCGTAAGGCTCTTTTTAAGAGTCAGTAATTGGAGGGTAGCTACCCCCCCCCCCGCACACACACGTCGTATTGTAACGAAATGCATCTAATAGAAATTACACACTCACAAACACGTCATTTTTTTCCGAGATGTATCCAATAGATTATTCAATAGTCCAAATATCATATAACAAGGCTTTTGAGGTTGATACAAACCACTAGAGCCTGAGGGTTGTAGGTTATGCACCTGGGGTGTTTAGGGTTCTTATCGAAGGGATCGTTGTATAAACTTTAGAGGTGGCTCAATTTGCTGAAATCGGAAGTTGTAATTCTCTTTTAAGAGAATTAGTCCCCCCCTCCCCATCCAACTTCTGATTGGATTCAATATATCTGATTGAAATTGTGCGGTTTTGTTTGAAATAGCCCAAAGAACATATGACAATGCCTCCAGGGCTGGCACACCCCCCCCAGAGCCCTGGGCAAGGGCTTGAAGCTATGCCCTGGAGGCATACATGGTTTTTATGGACTGGATATTTGTATTAAATTCAGATGGGTCTCATTTGATTTTAAATTGGAAGTTAAAATGCCCTTTTTAAGCGTCAAAGTGATTTGAGAGATCCCCCTCACGCCCATCATTTTCCATAACAAACATAAATAGTCGATGAAGACCACTCTGTCTTTCCATCAGAAACAAGAAGAACAGTAGGGAATTATTTTCGTGAGACAGTGGTATTCTAATTTGAATGAATATTTCGGCCCAATGTCCCAGGGCCGTTCTCAGCAAAACATAAATATTTAAAAAAAAAAGGACTTACAAAAACATAAGATCAATGAAACTAAAATAAAAATTTTATAAAACAGTCCTAGCATCCTTACTTCAGTGAAGTTCAACCAGGACACTAGTGTCAAAAATTAATATAGATTTTAAGGAAAAAATATCAGCAATATGTATTTTAAACTGACAATGCACATTCATTTGAATTTTTTTCAGGAAAGATCGAATAAGATGATTTCGGAAACCCCTCTCAATGACAGGAGCTATTAAACCGGTACAGAATACATCCGAGCAAGGCCACTGTTAAAAATAATTTTAAGTAGAATTTCGTCAGTGTCTTGGTAGTAGGCCAAGACACTGACCAAACTCAGACTCACATTAAACTTCATGGCTATCATCGGGAGGTGATACCCTCGCGAACTCGTTCTTAAAATATTTAATCCAAACATTTTCATTCAGTGTTTTGAGGGGTGTTATGAGGAGCTCTGTGCTTTATAAACTTCCCACAGAGTTGGGGTCACTTTACAGGGCCTGGCTATTATCATTGATCACTTATTAGAAAATTCATTTTATGCTGACAAGATCTTCTGAAAGTTTTTTTATTTTTTGTATTTCTGGGAATTCTAACATTAGTTTTTTTATTTTTTTTTCAGAATTTATTCAAGGAGTTTCACAATTTAGTGTGAAGAGAGACAAAGAATCAAAACTACGTTTCGCCTTTAGGATTTATGATATGGACAATGATGGTTTTATTTCCAATGGTGAATTATTCCAGGTAAGATAATATTTAAAAAAAAGAAAATACATCAGAATACAATTGAATCCTGTGGAATTGATGCCAAAAAATTAGAAACTAGAATTCTAATGAAAACTAATGAATATGAAGTAATAGGAGAATCATAATGGTATAATAATATGAAAACTAGTAAATAATGAAAACTGACAATGTAGAACTAAAACCGGAAGATAGCTGTTGGTAGCTAATGGGAGGATCAGGGATGGATACAGAATTAGCGTTTCAGGAAGGGGGTACCAACGGAGCTTGGGCTACCCCATTTGTATTTTTTGCCTCTCTTCATCTGTAAACAGCGGAACCTTGGATCTGCTCCGTCAGCCTAAAGCAAAACATCAGAAAATAAATGAGAACACAGTTGCATCCTCTAGAATTGACGTGAAAAGTTTTGAACCAGTGATAATTAGTATTAGTGTTATTATTTAGTGAAAACCCGTCTTCATACAAAAAGAAAAATGAACGAGGTATGCAAAAAAATACATTTGCCGCATTAAGGATTTCCCCCCAGCTATTGCAGCTATTAAAGAATAGTGGCAGTAATATTAGTAGTAGGAGCGCATATTGCCTTTTGGTCAATTGATCTTCCACTTTAAGCATACTTTGGGAGTTTCAACTGAATATATAAATCAATTCTTTAGATACGCTATTTTTAAAATCTAAATGCGCATGTCGTCTTTTGTTAGTTCGAATTTGCCATCAGTATTCTCTCAAATTTTACCTGCATTGACTTGGCCTTAGTAGTATTAGTATCAGAGTATTTTTGGTGATAGTAGTTGTAGTGTTAGTGTTGTATTAGTAGTAGTTGTAAAAGCAACAGAGTATTATGCTTTTTAGGACGAAAGACAATTCAAAAAAAGAAAAAAAAAAGAACACGGGTATTTGTAACAAATGTGAGGATGAAGAGCTATGACAGTGTAACTATTGTAGAACGAGTTGTTTCCAAGCGCCGTTTGAAATCTTTTGGTTGTGTTTTCCTTTTTTTATAAACGACTATTGTATGATCTGTTATATGAAGGCCAGATATGGAAAAAGTTCCAAAGGAGCCAGTTGCAGAATTTGGCAGAATTCCAAAATCTGCTATCAAGTTTAAAAATCTGCCACCAAATTCCATTTTCCACTTTTTTTTACCCCACTTTTTCCTTCGCGGATGAAGAATGATGATGAGCTTTGAACAGCATGTCCAAATTGGATATCTCAGTGGGTATTTTGCGAAACGGAAGAGAAGGTGAAGGGGATATTCAATTTATCAGCGTTTGTAAGAACCTTCCAGAAGGGTGAAATGTAGAAGAAGTGGGGGAGAGCAACAGTGTTGCAAGATAACGGCGATTGAAACGCAGCTTAGAAGAGACTATGGAAGTGTATAAAGCTGATAGATGGCGTTTGATTCGTTCTGGTAGGAGATGACGAATGTGAAAATTTTCCAGTATAAATGTCGAGATAAACGATTTGGCCAGACGAGCAAATCTTGGAATTTCCGTTTATACTGTGTTTATTTCTATTTATAACCGAGTATTTTCAAATTTAGTATGTAAATTTTCATGGTGTCTGCACATAGAAAAACTAAAAAAACTTCGCCTTCTTCAAAGGCATGCAAATCATAATTAGGGACCCTTAGTTTAAAAAAAAAACGGTTTAGTATCCCTTCTCTTAACCTGTTCTTTTGGAATGGTATGCTGACGTAGAATATCTAGTGTAAAAGAAAAATAAAAACTCTAATGCCAGGTTTAAAAAATTGACGACATTTGGCTACCTGAATGCACCCATTGAGGTTTAAGAATAAACTCCACCAAACTACTACTACTACTGCTAATAACTCACCGCAGCACCAAGCCGCCTGAAGCCAACACAGCTACGCATGCTCGTCCTCCAACCCAATCTATTCAAGGCTTCCCTCATTACACCCTCCCAGGAAGTTCCCATTTCCTTTAAATGTTTATTTATGACATCCTCCCACCCCGGACGAGGACGACCTGCTTTCCCTTTAACCCCAGACGGTTGGCCAAAAAGGACAATCTTCGGCAATCTGTCATCCTTCATCCGCAGAACGTGGCCTAGCCATCTCAATCTTTCTTTCATTGTAGCCCTAGAAAGTGGCATTGAACCATATTTTTCATACAACCTACTGTTTGAAATACGGTCAGTCAGCCGGGAGCACATCAATGACCACCACACTTTCATGTCTCCTTATGACCAGATTGGGAAGACGCCGGCACAGCTGCAAGCTTCAGGGACGACTGGGGACCCGTGTTGGATGCTCTGGTTGCCACCGGAAGTCACAGGAGGTTAAAAGCTCTAAATGCGTATGGCAAGACACTACTCGTTCTTGTTTATAATGTTAATAGTAGCATAATATTACTGTGCTTCTCTACCTTTTAGCACAGAAACGCACCTAGGGAGGGGGCAGGGGATTCCAAAATTCTTGTGATTTTTTTCTATTTTCTAATAATTACCTCTTAATTTTATATAATTACCTACTTGATTTTGATTAATAATTACCTGACCAGAGGGGGAAGACGCCGGCACAGCTGCAAGCTTCAGAGACAACTGGGGACTCGGTGTTAGATGCTCTGGTTGCCACTGGAAGTCACAGGAGGTTATAAGGTCTAAAGATGTGTTGCAAGATATTACTTGTTCTTGTTTGTAATGTTAATAGTAGCATAATATTACTGCGCTTGTCTACCTTTTAGAACAGAAACGCACCTAGGGAGGGGGGCAGGGGATTCCAAAATTCTTGTGATTTTTTTCTATTCTCTAATAATTACCTCTTGACTTTTTTTTTCTATGTGTGTATACATTACAGCTGTATCCTTGCGTTTAGTTGATGTATATTTTCTGTTTGTTTGCTGCTTATGCTGGGTTTTCAAATAATTCAGTGAAGGTGTGCGTGTGATTATTTAGATTTGCATTCAGTCTGAGATTCCTTTTATATCTTGCACACAATTTGCTTGTGAATAATAAATTTAGATTAAATGGTTGGATAGAGTTAAATTTTTCATGGTTAGGTCGGGTTTTCGCACTCTAATAAATTTTTCTGTGTCAAATCGAAAAATTTCCGATTTTGGTTGCATGCAAAGATTTACAGTGCATGTTATTGAATTTTGCAAGGATGGAGGAGTGAATTTTGCAACTCAGTCTAATATTCCTACAATTTGCATTTCGTGCAAAACCAATAGTGGAAACAGATGCAAAAGTATGGAAATTTTGACCATATATACAGCCATTGTCTTCACCAGATATAGCCTACTGATGACGCTGATGTCAACAGTATATCTGCTGATGACGATAGCTGTATATATTGTCAATATATCCAAACTTCTGTATATATTTTCTCTGTCTAATAAATGGACGTATCCCCATTGGAATGTTTAATTGTTCTTCATAGAAAGGCAGTGTGGTCTTGGAAAAAATACCTATTTTAAGGTATTACTTCCAAAATATTTTAGCTGCACGGGGGAGAGGGTGCTTGAAATTTTAAGTGGTGATTCAGGCTAAAAAAAACACATTACAAACCCAGCCCAACTCCCTCTAAAATGTAAAAAAAAAATGGGAAGCTGTTTTTGGCTTATTCTAGCTTATATTGCATTAAGATTCTTAGTGAGTGGGCTAAATCATTTTTATTTCATTAATTTTCGGAAGGTTAAACTCAGTGAAGTAAGCACAGGGGTGTTATGAGCCCTAGCGTTCGCAAAATATTCAGACTCTTACAAATTTTCCCAATATTTTCCAATAAATTTGGGTATTTTGTAGGATTTCGACTAAGTCGTCCTAATACCCATACCCTCATATCCATTTTTCTGTGTATATGCCTAGTATTATGCCAATGGGCATCAAATTCTGACTTAAAAAATTAAAGTTTATATTTCTTGTGAAAGTTTTTGGTCTGTTTCTTTTCTATGGTCCTGTAGCTTAAATATTTCAACGAAAGACGAAAATTTTGCTATCGTTCGATAGCTGAGATAAGTTTTTAGTCTGTTTCTACTGGATTATATTTTTTGAAATTTGTGTCATATTTTTTTTAAATCCAAAATCACGTTGAAAATTTATCAGAAACATGTTAAAATAGGACCATTTTCCCAATTTTAAGTACTGCATACTCTCCAAGAAAATTTTAAGCAATATCGTTGTATAAGCCTTTAAGGAGGGGGATTGTTATTCCATGGATCAATGATCTATGGAATAAACATTCCGATTATCATCGATTTGGGGCAAAGTGGAAAGCTGGATGTCCTCGAATTGAATGGTAATAAGTCATAACAAGGGAGTTAAATGGAAATTTCAAGGATATATATATATATATATATATATATATATATATATATATATATATATATATATATATATATATTATAATATATATATATATATATATATATATATATATATATATTATATATATATATACTAGCTGTTGGGTTGGCGCTTCGCGCCACCCCAACACCTAGTTGGTGGGGGCGCTTCGCGCCCCCCCCAAGCCCCCCGCGCGTTAGTCGTTACGCGCCATATTAGTTACGCGCCATTGTAGTTGTGTCCCTATGTACCACCTGTGAATATAGATAGATATATATATATATGTTTTTAACTACGTAAAACTTGCGAATATACAACATTCTTTGCTGTCCCATTGTCAGTGCATATAAATAGATTGTTAGGTTTCCGTATTCAGATCTATACCTCATGATTGTAATGATTGCCCTTGAGCTTTGTTGATGGTGATTGCTAATCGACCATTCCCTGTGTCGCTGTCGTCATTTATATATCCCCCTGTGCCCCCGGCGTCCCCTTTGTAGTTGTGTCCCTGTGTCCCGGTCGTCATTTGTGTCCCAGTGTCCCAGTCTGTGATTTCTCTTTGAGTGTCCCAGGCGTCATTTTTATTCCTTGTGTCCCAGTGTCCCGGTCGTCATTTATATCCCCCTGTGCCCCCCCGGCGTCCCCGTTGTAGTTGTGTCCCTGTGTCCCGGTCGTCATTTATATTCCCTGTGTCTCGGTCGTCATTTGTATCCCGGTGTTCCGGTCTGTATATACATTCGTTTTTTTAGTTTTGTTTTTCTCCTTTATTTTTAATTTTTTTCCTTTTTTATTTTTTTTTCTTTTTTAGTTTTTTTTAGTTTTTTAGCTTTTTTAGTTTTTTTATTAGTTTTTAGTTTTTTTTTCTTTTTAGTTTTTTTGTAGTTTTTACCTTTTTTTAGTTTTTTTAGTTTTTTTTACTTATGTCCTGGTCGTCATTTATACTCCCTGTGTCCCGGTCGTCATTTGTGTCCCGGTGCTTTGTTGATGGTGATTGCTAATCGAACATTCCTTTTGTCCCGGTCGCTTTCTCTTTGAGTGTCGTCATTTATATTCCCTATGTGCCGGTGTCCCGGTCGTCAT
The DNA here is from genome assembly GCF_032884065.1 of Artemia franciscana. Lineage (NCBI taxonomy): Eukaryota > Metazoa > Arthropoda > Branchiopoda > Anostraca > Artemiidae > Artemia > Artemia franciscana. The sequence continues at coordinate 50,615 of NW_027062793.1, read as the reverse complement.
TTGTGTCCCGATGTCCCGGTCTGTAATTTCGTCAGTTGAAAACATGACGTCAGCCGACACAGAAACATGACGTCATCTGATCCACAGACAGACAGACAGACAACTTATTTTTATATATATAGAAGATGTGCCGGTGTCCTGGTCGTCATTTGTGTCCCAATGTAATTTCGTAATTTTGTCAGTCGAAAACATGACGTCAGCCGACACAGAAACATGACGTCACCTGATCCACAGACAGACAACTTATTTTTATATATATCTTATATATATAAAAATAAGTTGTCTGTCTGTGTGTCTGTCTGTGGATCAGGTGACGTCATGTTTCTGTGTTTACTGACGTCATGAAATTAGTTCTCGTCATTTTTGCTTTGACGGTGACGTCATTCAAGATATTTAAGACATGCGTTCACGGAAAAATGTTTAATTGTAAAATGACTGAAGAACCTACAATAGCAACAGCCGAGGAAGCTGCTCAAAGTGTCTATCCCAAAAAACTTGCTGCTGATAGAGAAAGTAAGAAAAGAAAGGGTGCCGAGGAATCACAAGAACAGCAAGAAAACAGGCTTGCAGCTGATAGAGAAAGTAAGGAAAGAAAGCGTGCCGAGGAATCACAAGAACAGCAAGAAAACAGGCTTGCGGCTAAAGAACGCAAAACCGCGCAGTTAGATGAAAATCCACCTGGAAAGCGAGAGTCAAAACATATCAAAACTGAAAATGATAGCGATGATGATTGGGTTTGGGATTTTGACTTGGATAAGGTCATCAATGCCTACCAGATTTAAGTTAAAAAACAACGGTTCGGCGATATGTACTTCATAGTGACGCTGAAAAATAAAGAAGAAAAAAAACTGAAAAAATGTAAAAAACTAAAAAAAAACTCAAAAGAAAAAACACTCAAAGATAAATTACAGACCGGGACACAAATGACGACCGACACAGAGGGAATATAAATGACGACCGGGAACCTCAAAGAAAAATTACAGACTGGGACACCCGGACACAAATCACGACCGGGAATATAAATGACGACCGGGACACAGGGACACAACTACAAACGGGGACGCGGGGGGCACATCTATATATATAAAAATAAGTTGTCTGTCTTTTTGTCTGTCTGTGGATCAGGTGACGTCATGTTTCTGTGTTGACTGACGTCATGAAATTAGTTGTCGTCATTTTTGCTTTGACGGTGACGTCATTCAAGATATTTAAGACATGCGTTCACGGAAAAATGCTTAATTGTAAAATGACTGAAGAACCTACAATAGCAACAGCCGAGGAAGCTGCTCAAAGAGTCTATGCCAAAAAACTTGCTGCTGATAGAGAAAGTAAGAAAAGAAAGCGTGCCGAGGAATCACAAGAACAGCAAGAAAACAGGCTTGCAGCTGATAGAGAAACTAAGAAAAGAAAGCGTGCCGAGGAATCACAAGAACAGCAAGAAAACAGGCTTGCGGCTAAAGAACGCAAAACCGCGCAGTTAGATGAAAATCCACCCGGAAAGCGAGTGTCAAAACATATCAAAACTGAAAATGATAGCGATGATGATTGGGTTTGGGATTTTGACTTGGATAAGGTCATCAATGCCTACCAGATTTAAGTTAAAAAACAAAGGTTCGGCGATATGTACTTCATAGTGACGCTGAAAAATAAAGAAGAAAAAAAAACCAAAAAAAATGTAAAAAACTAAAAAAAACTCGAAAGAAAAAACACTCAAAGATAAATTACAGACCGGGACACAAATGACGACCGACACAGAGGGAATATAAATGACGACCGGGAACCTCAAAGAAAAATTACAGACTGGGACACCCGGACACAAATCACGACCGGGAATATAAATGACGAACGGGACACAGGGACACAACTACAAACGGGGACGCGGGGGGCACAGGCGGGATATATAATTGACGACTGAGACACAGGAATTGTTTGAATAGAAATTACAGACCGGGACACAAATGACGACCGGGACACTGGGACACAGGGAATATAAATGACGACCGGGGCACTCAAAGAGAAATTACAAACTGGGACACCAGGACACAAATGACGACCGGGACACAGGGAATATAAATGCTATTTACATGCACAGACAATGGGACAGCGAAGAATGTTGTATATTCGCATGTTTTACGTAGTCAAAAATATATATTTATATCTATCTCTATTCACAGGTGGGACACAGGGACACAGCTACAATGGTGCGTAACTAATATGGCGTGTAACGACTTACGCGCGCGGGGGGGCTTGGGGCGGCGCGAAGCGCCCCACCAACTAGGTATTGGGGTGGCGCGAAGCCCCACCCCAACAGCTAGTATATATCTATATATATAAAAATAAGTTGTCTGTCTGTCTGTCAGGTGACGTCATGTTTCTGTGTCGACTGACGTCATGAAATTAGTTGTAGTCATTTTTGTTATGACGATGCTTAGTATATTGTAAAACACATTAATTTGGTTAATAATATACCATTTAAAACACCAAAATGAACATGCTGGAGTAGTCACTCGGTGAGAGAGGGTGTCAGAACGGAGAATGAAGGTACCAGGTTCAAATCCTGGTTAGGCTAAAAAAGGTAAAAAACTAAAAACTAAAAAAAAAACTGAAAAAACTAAAAAAGGCAAAAACTACAAAAAAACTAAAAACTAATAAAAAAAATAAAAAAGCTGAAAAACTAAAAAAAACAAAGAAACTAAAAAAAAGGAAAAAACTGAAAAATAGAAGAGAAAAAGAAAACTAATAAAATTAAGAATAAAAAAAAAAAAAAAAGATAAAAACTAAAAAAAAAAGTAAAAAGAAAAAACGAAAAAAAACTAAAAAAGCTAAAAAAAAAAGGTATAAACCAATAAAAAACTAAAAAGAAAAAAAGGAAAAAACTAAAAAAAAATTTCATCTAAAAAACTAAAAAAAAATAAAAAAGGTAAGAACTAAAAGAACTAAAAAAGAAAAAAAAACTAAAAAAAGGAAAAAAACTGAAAAATAAAGGAGAAAAAGAAAACTAAAAAAATATAAATAAAAATAAAAAAACTAAAAAGATAAAAACTTAAAAAAAACTAAAAAGAAAAAAGAAAAAAACTAAAAAACCTTAAAAAAGGTCAAAACCAATAAAAAAAACTAAAAGGGAAAAAATTAAAAATTTATTTCATCATATACCAATTCAAAAACGAATGTATACCGGGATGACGACCGGGACAAAGGGAATATAAATGACACAACTACAACGGGGACGCCGGGGGGCACAGGGGGATATAAATGACGACCGGGACACCGGGACACAAGGAATATAAATGACGCCCGGGACGCTCAAAGAGAAATCACAGACTGGGACACCGGGACACAAATGACGACCGGGACACAGGGAATATAAATGACGACCGGGACACAGGGACATAACTACAAAGGGGACGCCGGGGTGCACAGGGGGATATATAAATGACGATGGCGACTCAGGGAATGGTCGATTAGCAATCACCATCAACAAAGCTCAAGGACAATCATTAGAATCATGAGGTATAGATCTGAATACGGATTGTTTTCCCATGGACCATTATATGTTGCATGTTCAAGAGTCGGTAAACCTGACAATCTATTTATATGCACAGACAATGGGACAGCAAAGAATGTTGTATATTCGCAAGTTTTACGCAGTTAAAAACATATATATATATATAGATATATATCTATCTATATTCACAGGTGGGACATAGGGACACAACTACAATGGCGCGTAACGACTTACGCGTGCCCGGGGGCTTGGGGGGGGGGCGAAGCGCCCCCACCAACTAGGTGTTGGGGTGTCGCGAAGAGCCACCCCAACAGCTAGTATATATATATATATATATATATATATATATATATATATATATATATATATATATATATACTAGCTGTTGGGGTGGCGCTTCGCGCCACCCCAACACCTAGTTGGTGGGGGCGCTTCGCGCCCCCCCCAAGCCCCCCCGCGCGCGTAAGTCGTTACGCGCCATAATAGTTACGCGCCATTGTAGTTGTGTCCCTATGTCCCACCTGTGAATATAGATAGATATATATATATGGTTTTAACTACGTAAAACTTGCGAATATACAACATTCTTTGCTGTCCCATTGTCTTTGCATATAAATAGATTGTCAGGTTTACCGACTCTTGAACATGCAACATATAATGGTCCATGGGAAAACAATCTGTATTCAGATCTATACCTCATGATTCTAATTAGATTTTTAGATTTTTTAGTTTTTTTATTAGTTTTTAGTTTTTTTTTCTTTTTAGTTTTTTTGTCCCGGTCGTCATTTATATCCCCCTGTTTCCCCCGGTGTCCCCGTTTCCTTTTTTTTTCTTTTTTAGCTTATTTAGATTTTTAGATTTTTTAGTTTTTTTATTAGTTTTTAGTTTTTTTTTCTTTTTAGTTTTTTTGTCCCGGTCGTCATTTATATCCCCCTGTTTCCCCCGGTGTCCCCGTTGTAGTTGTGTCCCTGTGTCCCGGTCGTCATTTATATTCCCTGTGTCCCGGTCGTCATTTGTATCCCGGTGTACCGGTCTGTATATACATTCGTTTTTTAGTTTTGTTTTTCTCCTTTATTTTTTTCCTTTTTTTTTCTTTTTTAGTTTATTTAGATTTTTAGATTTTTTAGTTTTTTTATTAGTTTTTAGTTTTTTTTTCTTTTTAGTTTTTTTGTAGTTTTTACCTTCTTTTTAGTTTTGTTAATTTTTTTTTTACTTGTGTCCTGGTCGTCATTTATACTCCCTGTGTCCCGGTGCTTTGTTGATTGCTAATCGAGCATTCCTTTTGTCCTGGTCGCTTTCTCTTTGAGTGTCGTCATTTATTTTTTTCTTTTTTAGTTCTTTTAGTTTTTACCTTTTTTAGTTTTTTTTAGTTTTTAGTTTTTTTAGTTTTTTACCTTTTTTTAGTTTTTTTAGTTTTTTTAGTTTTTTAGCTTTTTTATTTTTTTTATTAGTTCTTAGTTTTTTTGTAGTTTTTGCCTTTTTTTTAGTTTTTTTAGTTTTTTAGCTTTTTTATTAGTTTTTAGTTTTTTTTGTAGTTTTTGCCTTTTTTTAGTTTTTTTAGTTTTTTAGCTTTTTTATTTTTTTTATTAGTTTTTAGTTTTTTTTGTAGTTTTTGCCTTTTTTTAGTTTTTTCAGTTTTGACGTCACCTGATCCAGTTTTTTCAGGTGACGTCACCTGATCCACGATCCACAGATCCACAGACAACTTATTTTTATATATATAGATAGTTTTTTTTTTTTTTTACTTATGTCCTGGTCGTCATTTATACTCCCTGTGTCCCGGTGCTTTGTTGATTGCTAATCGAACATTCCTTTTGTCCTGGTCGCTTTCTCTTTGAGTGTCGTCATTTATTAGTTTTTTCCTTTTTTTTTTAGTTTTTTATTGGTTTTTACCTTTATTTTAGCTTATTTTTCAGTTTTTTTTTTTTTTTTTTTTTTTTTTTTTTTTTTATTTTTTTTATTTTTTTTTTTATTTTTTATTTTTTTTAGTTTTTGCCTTTTTTTAGTTTTTTCAGTTTTTTTTTTAGTTTTTTATTGGTTTTTACCTTTATAGTTTTTTTAGTTTTTTAGCTTTTTTATTTTTTTTATTAGTTTTTAGTTTTTTTTGTAGTTTTTGCCTTTTTTTAGTTTTTTCAGTTTTGACGTCACCTGATCCAGTTTTTTCAGGTGACGTCACCGGATCCATCCATCCATCCACAGACAGACAACTTATTTTTATATATATAGATATATATATATATATATATATATATACTAGCTGTTGGGGTGGCGCTTCGCGCCACCCCAACACCTAGTTGGTGGGGGCGCTTCGCGCCCCCCCCAAGCCCCCCCGCGCGCGTAAGTCGTTACGCGCCATATTAGTTACGCGCCATATTAGTTACGCGCCATTGTAGTTGTGTCCCTGTGTCCCACCTGTGAATATAGATAGATTTATATATGTGTTTCAAACTACGTAAAAATTGCGAATATACAACATTCTTGGCTTTCCCATTGTCTGTCCATATACAAAGCCGTATGTACTAATAATGACGTCATATGCAAACGTTCTTTTTACAAACAAACAAACATGCATACACACAACTCGTTTTTATATAGATAGATAGATAGATAGATACAATACAAATTAACTACGTAAAACTTGTGAATATACAACAGTCTGTTCCGAAATACAACTAACTTCGTAAAACTTGAGAATATACAACATTCTTCGCTGTCCAATTCTCGCTGCATATAAATAGATTGTCAGGTTTACCGACCCTCGAACATGCAACGTACAATTGTCCATGGGAAAAACAATCAGTATTAAGATCAATACCACATTTTTCTAATGATTGACCTTGAGCTTTGTTAATGGTGATTGCAAATGCTAATCGAATTGGGAATTGCAATCTTTTAAATTGAAAAGGCAGATCTGTTGGAATCATGGGAATGCGAGGAATAAGAACAGCCTTACCCTCAAAAGGCCCTGTCAGGATTGTGGCCTCTATTAGGTTTTCCATTGTTTTTTTTACGGCAAGTCGAGTGCCATTGCAAAGCTTTGGTGGGTTTATGTTACGTAACAATATTATTGGTACGCCTATTTTTAGTTGTAGCACGTGTGGTGGAAACCCTGAAAGATCTATGGAATTTAAAAATTCAGATGGATAATTAACCGCTTCATTTGGTTCCAAAACTGTGTCGACTGACTTGTAAAGGACTGCCTGGTCTTGAATCTTGGTCAAAACAATATTGTTGATTTCGTGGACGTCTATATTCTTGGGTGCGAGAATCGCTCTTTCACTTAGCCATTTATTATTTTTATAATTTTTTAGAATATTCGGAAATATATTTTCAATCAATTCATTTTTGGACGTCACTAAATTACAGAAATCAGCAGGTAGTTGTATACGTCCTGAAATTGAGTCTACTGGGAGCTTTCCGTTTCCCATTGCTAGCAATTGATCTGAAAATGTTTGACCAGAGTCATCGTTTTGCAATCGGACACGCATATTTGTAGTTAATTTTAATGTTTTTACGTGTGCCCATAAATTAGAATTTTTCAGGCAAGCATTCATTTCGTCTGCAGGAGTTGATCTAGGTATTATAGGTAATGTTTGCCTGAAATCTCCTGCAAGCAATATTAATGTGCTGCCAAAGGGTTTCGAATTCCCTCTTAAATCTTTCAAGCATTGATCCAGAGCCTCGAGCGATTTTTTGTGTGCCATTGTGCACTCATCCCAAATAATAAGTTTGCATTGCTGCAATACTTTACCCATCCCAGATGATTTGGAAATATTGCACGTGGGAGTTTCTGTAGAATGCAAGTTCAGAGGCAATTTCAAAGCGGAATGAGCAGTTCTTCCACCAGGCAGCAATGTTGCGGCTATTCCGGACGACGCAATTGCCAACGCTATATCATTTTTAGATCGAATTGATGCCAGAATCAGTTTTATCACAAACGTTTTACCAGTACCTCCTGGCGCATCCAAAAAGAAAATTTCTCCAACGTTGTTATCGACACAATGCATTATCGTATCATAAATGTCTTTTTGTTCCGACGTTAACTTGGAAATGTTATTTTGTACATACGACAATAGATCACTCGTACTGTAACTTTGTTCACGATCCAATTCTACACATGTCGAAACAGCAGCGATACGGTTAGGTGAAGGCATTCCCAAACCCTGAAGAGGTTTGTTTGCCATACTTATGCAAATATCTTCTATAACAACTAAAGTGTAGTTATAAATTTCTGGTGTAAAATCAAAAGTCATGTCTGACGTCTCTAACTGTTTTCGATGAAGTATATCTTCGGACATTTTTGACTTATATTTTTCCCATAACTCTGTAGGAGCTGATGGAGAGCAAGTTGTTAAAATGATGCCAAACAATGCACGAATTTGACTTGGGGTTGACGTTTCGCACGCGTCATTGATGCAGTTATCCCAGTGTTGGTCATTCTCCAATAAATTCAGAGCTTGGCATGCACTACGGTAAGTGTCATGTATAGTACCATTTACAGTCCTCAAATACTCAAAGGATGTCGGACCGGGTACATTCACCAAAAGCAGGCGTAGAAAGAAGCATTCATGTTGATTGGGGTGAACGGTGTAGAGTCTTCCTATCGTGGTATCTTTGAAGATGGTAGGTTGGCCGTCGACTGACTTACCCTGTTTTCGACGTTCAAATACTTTATTTTTAGTATTCCACGTGTAATACGAAGGCACTTCAGTATACAGCAGTTTTTTCGCAAAAGAATCATTTTTGCAAAGCGAAAAAAAAGCTGTTAATGTTGTATCCGGTGGATTCAGGACTCTTTGTTGCACGTTGGTTTCCGTGAAATAAACACGTTGACCATTCTGTAAATGTACCGCTAAGTGAACAACAGCTGGACTACGTTCATGTATCGGAAATGAAAGAATTCGCCAAACAGCTTCATTACTGCTTATGTATCTTCCAGCCTGATATTCTACGATTTCATCGAAATCTTTGATTTCGGACTGCAAGCCAAAAACTGCCATGTCACTGCCTTTGTTGACGTATTTACATATATATTTTATTGCCTTTACGGAGTTACAGTATTCAACGTTTATATGTGCATTAAATGTTTTGGATAATAAAGGGGAATATGGAACAACCCACTGGTTATCTACTTCGATGGTGGTACCGTTACGCTTCTTTATTATTGCTGTTTTACCGCCATCTTCAGTAGATCTTCTTCTATATTGTGGGTAACCATCATTGCCAGTAATTGTTGTGGGTACTAAAAGTCGAGGATATTGCTTTGTGCACCTTCCTTTGGCCATGCATGGTGAATTTTCGTTCAGTGCACCGCAAGGTCCATGTATCATATTTTTTACAATAATATCATGTAACCCCTTATCGACATTTTTATCAGGTATTTCAGCGGAAATCACATCATCAATTTCGTTTGAAGTAATTTTTTTATGTAGCCAGATTAGTATATGTGCGTGTGGCAAACCTCGTTTTTGCCATTCCACTGAGTACATCCAGCATCGCACTGACCCAAACACTTCATGTTTTACAAGGTAGTTTATCAGTGATTTCAACTTTTGCCGGAAGACACGTGCCGTAATGTCATGCCTATGAACCGCCGATTGTCCTTGAAGTAAAAGCTGCAGTATCTCGTCCCAAGATTGATTACATGTAAATGTAATAAATAAATCTGGACGACCATAGAGACGAACATACGCAATAGCATCTTGAGCATATTCATGCATATGACGTGGACTGCCAGCATATGACGAAGGTAAAATTGTTAATCTTCCAACGTTTGTGGTATTACCGTCATTTATAACTGCATCTCGCAAATGAATGTATTGTTCAGAGCGGAGCTTGGTCTGATTCAGGCGGATATATAGCAAACGTTCTGATTCAATTTTTGCATACATATCCACGACAAATTGGTGAAACAATTCACGGCATTTTAAAATATAATTTTCTTCATCCTGCCGAATCATTAGTCTATAGGAATAATAATGGATTGCACTGCATTTCTTATTCATTTCTTTGTTAGTGGCTGGATTCATCAATTTAATATTAAAGTGATAGCCGTCGGCTCCATCCCAAAAAATGATAGGATATTGTAGGGCATCGTAGCATCGATGAGTTTCAGCAATTCTTAACAACTGGGCGTTTCGCTTATGTAGAATAATATCTCGAGGTAAAAACTGATCACCGACCATAACGATTGCCACTTCGTCGATAGTCGGAGCATTGTATCTACGCACATGTTGGCCAGGAGGCGTTTTGTCAGCGGAAATAACAATTTTATGAGTATCAGTAGGCATCAAATCGATGGCTGTTTTGAACAGACGCACTAAATTATTATTTTCGTGGAAAAGATGTTGCAATTGGGAAACGATTGTCCTTTCAACGTTGGGAGAAATTTCGCAACGTGCATTCAATTCAGAATTTCTATCACTGATGAAGTACAATTGTAAAAATTTATGATTCTCGCCTAATAATGGTAGAAGGGACCCTGCTTTATGATAAATTTGCCCTTTTACTTTAAAAGTAGACATAAATTGATCTGGATTTTCGATTTGGGCTCCAAACGACGTCATTTGGAAACATGAGTTGTATTGTCTGATTTTTGACAAAAAACGCTTAGATTCTGACGTAGTTCCAGTAAGGAAAGTCTTCAATGGCTCTGGTGGTGCAGCCAATAGAGGAAGTTTAACTTTTCCTGAGGCGCAACACATTCCCATTGTTTCACCATTGAATTTCAAGGCCTTGCAATAGGGACAAATTTTGGACATTGTCCCGATTTGAACACAGCTACTCAAGCTATAATCATCGACTGGGTTGTACCTGAATGCCAGGCGATAACTTTCAGATTGCTCTGATTCCTCGGCACGCTTTCTTTTCTTACTTTCTCTATCAGCAGCAAGCCTGATTTCCTGCTGGTCTTTTGATTCCTCGGCACGCTTTCTTTTCTTACTTTCTCTATCAGCAGCAAGCCTGATTTCTTGCTGTTCTTGTAATTCCTCGGCCCGCCTTCTTTTTTCACATTCTGTTTTAGCAGCAAGTCTGCTTCTGCGTTGCTCTGGTAGTTCCTCGGCATGCTTTCTTTTTTCACTTTCTCTTTTAGCAGCAAGTCTGCTTTCGCGTTGCTCTGGTAGTTCCTCGGCATGCTTTCTTTTTTCACATTCTCTTTTAGCAGCAAGTCTGCTTCTGCGTTGCTCTGGTAGTTCCTCGGCATGCTTTCTTTTTTCACATTCTCTTTTAGCAGCAAGTCTGCTTCTGCGTTGCTCTGGTAGTTCCTCGGCATGCTTTCTTTTTTCACTTTCTCTTTTAGCAGCAAGTCTGCTTTCGCGTTGCTCTGGTAGTTCCTCGGCATGCTTTCTTTTTTCACATTCTCTTTTAGCAGCAAGTCTGCTTCTGCGTTGCTCTGGTAGTTCCTCGGCATGCTTTCTTTTTTCACATTCTCTTTTAGCAGCAAGTCTGCTTCTGCGTTGCTCTGGTAGTTCCTCGGCATGCTTTCTTTTTTCACTTTCTCTTTTAGCAGCAAGTCTGCTTTCGCGTTGCTCTGGTAGTTCCTCGGCACGCTTTCTTTTCTGACTCTCTATCACCAGCAAGTTTTCTGGCATAGACTCTTTGAGCATCTTCATCAGTCATTATAAACTTAAGCATTAATAGAATTCTACACGAACATCCGTCTTATATAACTTGAATGACGTCACGCCTTCAAAGCAAAAATGATGCCTTCAAAGCAAAAATGATGGCAGCTAATTTCATGACGTCAGCCGAAACATGACGGCGAACATATGTCTTATATAACTTGAATGACGTCACCTTCAAAGCAAAAATGACGGCAACTAATTTCATGACGTCAGCCGAAACATGACGTCACCTGACACATCCATCCACACATCCATCCACACATCCATCCACAGACAACTTATTTTTATATATATAGAAGATATATATATATATATATATATATATATTTCGGGAAAATTGTACATCTGATATATGTTGGCCTAAAGAAACGATTTAGATTGGTCAGAAGTTTTGAGAAAATCCGTTAAGAGTCTTAATTTTGGGAAAAAACACAAGACGGCTTGTGTTTCAGCCACTTTTGTTCTCAAAGCTTTGCGGTCGTCGATAAAATTCTTACTTTCCAGTATTATGCCATCACGGAGTTCCAGTATCTAGGAAAAAAACTACAAACAATACTACTAAAATTTGTAGCAGCACCAATGCGCCAGAGGACAATTTTATAAATTCGTCTCATCACTAGTAACGACTCTAAAATTCAGAACCAAGAAGTTCTTTATAATTAGGTAGGGTAAATACTAATAGTTATTTGCTTGTTTCTAGTTAGTTAAACAAATTGAAACTAGTGAAAACAGTTCAGCTTTAATTGTTGTTAAACTGAAGGTAATCTAAATAGGGTTAAAATGTGTATTAATCTCAATATTAACTTGGTATCAATATCAAAAATTGGTTTATATGCTCTTTTGTTACATTTTTACGAATTGCACGAAAATGTAGTGGGGACGTCAGCAGGTGTACCGATCACTTCATTATGCGTGTGGGCTGATACTTTACGTATAGTTTTATATTAATATATTTTATCCAAAGCTGTATCCAGGGGATAGGGGTTTGACCCCCCCCCCAAAAAAAAAAAATGTTTGTCCGATCGTAAAAACGTAAAAAAATTAATATAAACAAGTTTGTTATGCTTTTTGAAGCTTTTTATGACATATCTATAACATAAACTTTTCGGTTTATAACTGCTTCACTGCTTTAATTTTCACTTTTCTCTGCTGTGTTCCATTTAAATTTATTGTAGATAGTAAAAAATAAATATTTGACAATCCTTGGTAGTTCTGTGTTTTCAGTAAAGTTCTAGTTCTTAAAATTCTGTAGACGTCATAAAATACGACAAGTAAATTTATTTGAGCTAGTTTTGTGGATGTATCTTATGTAATCGGTGATTCAGTATTTTTTTGTCCGATTATTTTGTACAAATCTTTTAATTTTGATAAATTCAATAAGGCGGTTGAAAAGAATTTCAGTGGTTTACTGCTGCAAAAAGTTGGGATTCCAGATTGCTATGACTAATTGTAATTATGTTGCCATCTTAACACTAGTTTCGTAGTGCTAAGATGGCCTCCTTCCCTGGCATGAAAGTTTCATACTTTTTTTCTCATTTCTACAAGCATTACTAATATGTTAGTATTATTTGTGTTATGTTTTGGATCTGGACCAATTAAACAAAGCGAATATTTTTGAAAATATATATAACTAAACTGTCAATAAAGATATATATATATATATATATATATATATATATATATATATATATATATATATATATATATATATATATATATATATATATATATACTAGCTGTTGGGGTGGCGCTTCGCGCCACCCCAACACCTAGTTGGTGGGGGCGCTTCGCGCCCCCCCCCCAAGCCCCCCCGCGCGCGTAAGTCGTTACGCGCCATAATAGTTACGCGCCATTGTAGTTGTGTCCCTATGTCCCACCTGTGAATATTTTGTTTTTCTCCTTTATTTTTTTCCTTTTTTTCTTTTTTAGCTTATTTAGATTTTTAGATTTTTTAGTTTTTTTATTAGTTTTTAGTTTTTTTTTCTTTTTAGTTTTTTTGTCCCGGTCGTCATTTATATCCCCCTGTTTCCCCCGGTGTCCCCGTTGTAGTTGTGTCCCTGTGTCCCGGTCGTCATTTATATTCCCTGTGTCCCGGTCGTCATTTGTATCCCGGTGTACCGGTCTGTATATACATTCGTTTAGATTTTTTAGTTTTTTTATTAGTTTTTAGTTTTTTTTTCTTTTTAGTTTTTTTGTAGTTTTTACCTTCTTTTTAGTTTTGTTAATTTTTTTTTTTTACTTATGTCCTGGTCGTCATTTATACTCCCTGTGTCCCGGTGCTTTGTTGATTGCTAATCGAACATTCCTTTTGTCCTGGTCGCTTTCTCTTTGAGTGTCGTCATTTATTTTTTTCTTTTTTAGTTCTTTTAGTTTTTACCTTTTTTAGTTTTTTTTAGTTTTTTAGATGAAAATTTTTTTTAGTTTTTTCCTTTTTTTCTTTTTAGTTTTTTATTGGTTTTTACCTTTATGTTAGCTTATTTTTCAGTTTTTTCCTTTTTTTTTAGTTTTTTTTTATTTTTTATTTTTTTTAGTTTTTTACCTTTTTTTAGTTTTTTTAGTTTTTTTATTTTTTTTTAGTTTTTTAGCTTTTTTACTTTTTTTATTAGTTTTTAGTTTTTTTGTAGTTTTTGCCTTTTTTTAGTTTTTTCAGTTTTTTTTTTTAGTTTTTTATTGGTTTTTACCTTTATTTTAGCTTATTTTTCAGTTTTTTCCTTTTTTTAGTTTTTTTTACTTTTTAGTTTTTTTAGTTTTTTACCTTTTTTTAGTTTTTTTAGTTTTTTTAGTTTTTTAGCTTTTTTATTTTTTTTATTAGTTTTTAGTTTTTTTTGTAGTTTTGCCTTTTTTTTAGTTTTTTTAGTTTTTTAGCTTTTTTATTAGTTTTTAGTTTTTTTTGTAGTTTTTGCCTTTTTTTAGTTTTTTTAGTTTTTTAGCTTTTTTATTTTTTTTATTAGTTTTTAGTTTTTTTTGTAGTTTTTGCCTTTTTATAGTTTTTTCAGTTTTGACGTCACCTGATCCAGTTTTTTCAGGTGACGTCACCTGATCCACGATCCACAGATCCACAGACAACTTATTGGTTTTTACCTTTATTTTAGCTTATTTTTCAGTTTTTTCCTTTTTTTTAGTTTTTTTATTTTTTTTAGTTTTTTACCTTTTTTTAGTTTTTTTAGTTTTTTTAGTTTTTTAGCTTTTTTACTTTTTTTATTAGTTTTTAGTTTTTTTTTGTAGTTTTTGCCTTTTTTTAGTTTTTTCAGTTTTTTTTTTAGTTTTTTATTGGTTTTTACCTTTATTTTAGCTTATTTTTCAGTTTTTTCCTTTTTTTTAGTTTTTTTTTAGTTTTTAGTTTTTTTAGTTTTTTACCTTTTTTTAGTTTTTTTAGTTTTTTTAGTTTTTTAGCTTTTTTATTTTTTTTATTAGTTTTTAGTTTTTTTATAGTTTTTGCCTTTTTTTAGTTTTTTTAGTTTTTTAGCTTTTTTATTAGTTTTTAGTTTTTTTTGTAGTTTTTGCCTTTTTTTAGTTTTTTTAGTTTTTTAGCTTTTTTATTTTTTTTATTAGTTTTTAGTTTTTTTTGTAGTTTTTGCCTTTTTTTAGTTTTTTCAGTTTTGACGTCACCTGATCCAGTTTTTTCAGGTGACGTCACCTGACCCATCCACAGACAGACAACTTATTTTTATATCTATACTAGCTGTTGGGGTGGCGCTTCGCGCCACCCCAACACCTAGTTGGTGGGGGCGCTTCGCGCCCCCCCCAAGCCCCCCCGCGCGCGTAAGTCGTTACGCGCCATAATAGTTACGCGCCATTGTAGTTGTGTCCCTATGTCCCACCTGTGAATATAGATAGATATATACATATGGTTTTAACTACGTAAAACTTGCGAATATACAACATTCTTTGCTGTCCCATTGTCTTTGCATATAAATAGATTGTCAGGTTTACCGACTCTTGAACATGCAACATATAATGGTCCATGGGAAAACAATCTGTATTCAGATCTATACCTCATGATTCTAATGATTGCCCTTGAGCTTTGTTGATGGTGATTGCTAATCGACCATTCCCTGTCCCGGTGTCCCGGTCGTCATTTACATCCCCCTGTTTCCCCCGGTGTCCCCGTTGTAGTTGTGTCCCTGTGTCCCGGTCGTCATTTATATTCCCTGTGTCCCGGGTCCCGGTCGTCATTTGTATCCCGGTGTCCCGGTCTGTATATACATTCGTTTTTTAGTTTTGTTTTTCTCCTTTATTTTTTTCCTTTTTTTTTCTTTTTTAGCTTATTTAGATTTTTAGATTTTTTAGTTTTTTTATTAGTTTTTAGTTTTTTTTTCTTTATATATAAAAATAAGTTGTCTGTCTGTGGATGGATGGATGGATCAGGTGACGTCACCTGAAAAAACTGGATCAGGTGACGTCAAAACTGAAAAAACTAAAAAAAGGCAAAAACTACAAAAAAAACTAAAAACTAATAAAAAAAATAAAAAAGCTAAAAAACTAAAAAAACTATAAAGGTAAAAACCAATAAAAAACTAAAAAAAAAACTGAAAAAACTAAAAAAAGGCAAAAACTACAAAAAAAAACTAAAAACTAATAAAAAAAGTAAAAAAGCTAAAAAACTAAAAAAACTAAAAACACTAAAAAAAGGTAAAAAACTAAAAAAAATAAAAAATAAAAAAAAACTAAAAAAAAGGAAAAAACTGAAAAATAAGCTAAAATAAAGGTAAAAACCAATAAAAAACTAAAAAAAAAAAAAGGAAAAAACTAATAAATGACGACACTCAAAGAGAAAGCGACCAGGACAAAAGGAATGTTCGATTAGCAATCAACAAAGCACCGGGACACAGGGAGTATAAATGACGACCAGGACATAAGTAAAAAAAAAAAAAACTATCTATATATATAAAAATAAGTTGTCTGTGGATCTGTGGATCGTGGATCAGGTGACGTCACCTGAAAAAACTGGATCAGGTGACGTCAAAACTGAAAAAACTAAAAAAAGGCAAAAACTACAAAAAAAACTAAAAACTAATAAAAAAAATAAAAAAGCTAAAAAACTAAAAAAACTAAAAAAAGGCAAAACAAACTAAAAACTAATAAAAAAGCTAAAAAACTAAAAAAACTAAAAAAAAGGCAAAAACTACAAAAAAACTAAAAACTAATAAAAAAAATAAAAAAGCTAAAAAACTAAAAAAAACTAAAAAAACTAAAAAAAGGTAAAAAACTAAAAAAACTAAAAACTAAAAAAAAACTAAAAAAGGTAAAAACTAAAAGAACTAAAAAAGAAAAAAATAAATGACGACACTCAAAGAGAAAGCGACCAGGACAAAAGGAATGTTCGATTAGCAATCAACAAAGCACCGGGACACAGGGAGTATAAATGACGACCAGGACACAAGTAAAAAAAAAAATTAACAAAACTAAAAAGAAGGTAAAAACTACAAAAAAACTAAAAAGAAAAAAAAACTAAAAACTAATAAAAAAACTAAAAAATCTAAAAATCTAAATAAACTAAAAAAGAAAAAAAAAGGAAAAAAATAAAGGAGAAAAACAAAACTAAAAAACGAATGTATATACAGACCGGTACACCGGGATACAAATGACGACCGGGACACAGGGAATATAAATGACGACCGGGACACAGGGACACAACTACAACGGGGACACCGGGGGAAACAGGGGGATATAAATGACGACCGGGACAAAAAAACTAAAAAGAAAAAAAAACTAAAAACTAATAAAAAAACTAAAAAATCTAAAAATCTAAATAAGCTAAAAAAGAAAAAAAAAGGAAAAAAATAAAGGAGAAAAACAAAACTAAAAAACGAATGTATATACAGACCGGGACACCGGGATACAAATGACGACCGGGACCCGGGACACAGGGAATATAAATGACGACCGGGACACAGGGACACAACTACAACGGGGACACCGGGGGAAACAGGGGGATGTAAATGACGACCGGGACACCGGGACAGGGAATGGTCGATTAGCAATCACCATCAACAAAGCTCAAGGGCAATCATTAGAATCATGAGGTATAGATCTGAATACAGATTGTTTTCCCATGGACCATTATATGTTGCATGTTCAAGAGTCGGTAAACCTGACAATCTATTTATATGCAAAGACAATGGGACAGCAAAGAATGTTGTATATTCGCAAGTTTTACGTAGTTAAAACCATATATATATATCTATCTATATTCACAGGTGGGACATAGGGACACAACTACAATGGCGCGTAACTATTATGGCGCGTAACGACTTACGCGCGCGGGGGGGCTTGGGGGGGCGCGAAGCGCCCCCACCAACTAGGTGTTGGGGTGGCGCGAAGCGCCACCCCAACAGCTAGTAGATAGATATATATATATATATATATATATATATATATATATATATATATATCTATCTATATATATAAAAATAAGTTGTCTGTCTGTGGATGTGTGGATGGATGTGTGGATGGATGTGTCAGGTGACGTCACCTGAAAAAACTGGATTAGGTGACGTCAAAACTGAAAAAACTAAAAAAAGGCAAAAACTACAAAAAAAAACTAAAAACTAATAAAAAAAATAAAAAAGCTAAAAAACTAAAAAAACTAAAAAAAGGCAAAAACTACAAAAAAAAACTAAAAAACTAAAAAAAAAAACTGAAAAAACTAAAAAAAGGCAAAAACTACAAAAAAAAACTAAAAACTAATAAAAAAAGTAAAAAAGCTAAAAAACTAAAAAAACTAAAAAAACTAAAAAAAGGTAAAAAACTAAAAAAAATAAAAAATAAAAAAAAACTAAAAAAAAAGGAAAAAACTGAAAAACAAGCTAAAATAAAGGTAAAAACCAATAAAAAACTAAAAAGAAAAAAAGGAAAAAACTAAAAAAAATTTTCATCTAAAAAACTAAAAAAAACTAAAAAAGGTAAAAACTAAAAGAACTAAAAAAGAAAAAAATAAATGACGAAACTCAAAGAGAAAGCGACCAGGACAAAAGGAATGTTCGATTAGCAATCAACAAAGCACCGGGAAGCACCGGGACACAGGGAGTATGAATGACGACCAGGACATAAGTAAAAAAAAAAATTAACAAAACTAAAAAGAAGTTAAAAACTACAAAAAAAACTAAAAAGAAAAAAAAACTAAAAACTAATAAAAAAACTAAAAAATCTAAAAATCTAAATAAACTAAAAAAGAAAAAAAAAGGAAAAAAATAAAGGAGAAAAACAAAACTAAAAAAGGAATGTATATACAGACCGGTACACCGGGATACAAATGACGACCGGGACACAGGGAATATAAATGACGACCGGGACACAGGGACACAACTACAACGGGGACACCGGGGGAAACAGGGGGATATAAATGACGACCGGGACAAAAAAACTAAAAAGAAAAAAAAACTAAAAACTAATAAAAAAACTAAAAAATCTAAAAATCTAAATAAGCTAAAAAAGAAAAAAAAAGGAAAAAAATAAAGGAGAAAAACAAAACTAAAAAACGAATGTATATACAGACCGGGACACCGGGATACAAATGACGACCGGGACACAGGGAATATAAATGACGACCGGGACACAGGGACACAACTACAACGGGGACACCGGGGGAAACAGGGGGATGTAAATGACGACCGGGACACCGGGACAGGGAATGGTCGATTAGCAATCACCATCAACAAAGCTCAAGGGCAATCATTAGAATCATGAGGTATAGATCTGAATACGGATTGTTTTCCCATGGACCATTATATGTTGCATGTTCAAGAGTCGGTAAACCTGACAATCTATTTATATGCACAGACAATGGGACAGCAAAGAATGTTGTATATTCGCAAGTTTTACGTAGTTAAAAACATATATATATATATATATATATATATATATATATATATATATATATATATATATATATATATATATATATATATATATATATATATATATATATATATATATATATATATATATATATATATATATATATTAGTTACGCGCCATTGTAGTTGCGTCCCTGTGTCCCACCTGTGAATATAGATAGATATATATATATATATTTTTAACTACGTAAAACTTGCGAATGTACAACATTCTTGGCTGTCCCATTGTCTGTGCATATAAATAGATTGTCAGGTTTACTGACTCTTGAACATGCAACATATAATTGTCCATGGGAAAAACAATCTGAGTTCAGATCTATACCTCATTATTCTTATGATTGCCCTTGAGCTTTGTTGATGGTGATTGCTAATCGAACATTCCCTGTGTCCCTGTCGTCATTTATATATCCCCCTGTGCCCCCCGGCGTCCCTGTTGTTGTTGTTTCCCTATGTCCCGGTCGTCATTTGTGTCCCGGTGTCCCAGTTTGTAATTTCTCTTTGAGTGTCGCGGTCGTAATTTATATTCCCTGTGTCGCGGTGTCCCGGTCGTCATTTTTGTCTCGGTCGTCATTTGTGTTCCGGTGTCCTGGTCTATAATTTCTCTTTGAGTGTCCTGGTTGTCATTTATATTCCCTGTGTCCCGGTCGTCATTTGTGTCCCGGTCTGTATATACATTCGTTTTTGAATTGGTCTTTTTTTAGGTTTTAGTTTTTTACCTTTTTTTAGTTTTTTTTTCTTTTTCTTAGTTTTGTTTTTCTCCTTTATTTTTCATTTTTTTTCCGTTTTCATTCTATTTTCTTTTTTAGTTTTTTTTTAGCTTTTTAGCTTTTTTAGTTTTTTATTAGTTTTTAGTTTTTTTTTCTTTTTAGTTTTTTTGTAGTTTTTACCTTTTTTTTAGTTTTTAATTTTTTTTACTTATGTCCTGGTAATCATTTATACTCCCTGTGTCCCGGTCGTCATTTGTGTCCCGGTGCTTTGTTGATGGTGATTGCTAATCGAACATTCCTTGTGTCCCGGTCGTCATTTATATTCCCTTTGTGCCGGTGTCCCGGTCGTCATTTGTGTCCCGATGTCCTGGTCTGTAATTTCGTCAGTCGAAAACATGACGTCAGCCGACACAGAAACATGACGTCACCTGATCTACAGACAGACAGACAGACAACTTATTTATATATATATAGAAGATATATATATATATATATATATATATATATATATATATATATATATATATATATATATCTATATATATAAAAATAAGTTGTCTGTCTGTGGATGGATGGATGGATGTGTCAGGTGACGTCACCTGAAAAAACTGGATTAGGTGACGTCAAAACTGAAAAAACTAAAAAAAGGCAAAAACTACAAAAAAAAACTAAAAACTAATAAAAAAAATAAAAAAGCTAAAAAACTAAAAAAACTATAAAGGTAAAAACCAATAAAAAACTAAAAAAAAACTGAAAAAACTAAAAAAAGGCAAAAACTACAAAAAAAACTAAAAACTAATAAAAAAAGTAAAAAAGCTAAAAAACTAAAAAAACTAAAAAAACTAAAAAAAGGTAAAAAACTAAAAAAAATAAAAAATAAAAAAAAGGAAAAAACTGAAAAATAAGCTAAAATAAAGGTAAAAACCAATAAAAAACTAAAAAAAAAAAGGAAAAAACTAATAAATGACGACACTCAAAGAGAAAGCGACCAGGACAAAAGGAATGTTCGATTAGCAATCAACAAAGCACCGGGACACAGGGAGTATAAATGACGACCAGGACATAAGTAAAAAAAAAAAACTATCTATATATATAAAAACTAAAAAAAATAAAAAAAAAAAAAAAACTAAAAAAAAGGAAAAAACTGAAAAATAAGCTAAAATAAAGGTAAAAACCAATAAAAAACTAAAAAAAAAAGGAAAAAACTAATAAATGACGACACTCAAAGAGAAAGCGACCAGGACAAAAGGAATGTTCGATTAGCAATCAACAAAGCACCGGGACACAGGGAGTATAAATGACGACCAGGACATAAGTAAAAAAAAAAAACTATCTATATATATAAAAATAAGTTGTTTGTGGATCTGTGGATCGTGGATCAGGTGACGTCACCTGAAAAAACTGGATCAGGTGACGTCAAAACTGAAAAAACTAAAAAAAGGCAAAAACTACAAAAAAAACTAAAAACTAGTAAAAAAAATAAAAAAGCTAAAAAACTAAAAAAACTAAAAAACTAAAAAAACTAAAAAAAGGCAAAAACTACAAAAAAAACTAAAAACTAATAAAAAAGCTAAAAAACTAAAAAAACTAAAAAAAAGGCAAAAACTACAAAAAAACTAAAAACTAATAAAAAAAATAAAAAAGCTAAAAAACTAAAAAAACTAAAAAAAGGTAAAAAACTAAAAAATAAATAACGACCGGGACACAGGGACACAACTACAACGGGGACACCGGGGGAAACAGGGGGATATAAATGACGACCGGGACAAAAAAACTAAAAAGAAATAAAAACTAAAAACTAATAAAAAAAACTAAAAAATCTAAAAATCTAAATAAGCTAAAAAAGAAAAAAAAAGGAAAAAAATAAAGGAGAAAAACAAAACTAAAAAACGAATGTATATACAGACCGGGACACCGGGATACAAATGATGACCGGGACCCGGGACACAGGGAATATAAATGACGACCGGGACACAGGGACACAACTACAACGGGGACACCGGGGGAAACAGGGGATAACCTGACAATCTATTTATATGCAAAGACAATGGGACAGCAAAGAATGTTGTATATTCGCAAGTTTTACGTAGTTAAAACCATATATATATATATATCTATATTCACAGGTGGGACATAGGGACACAACTACAATGGCGCGTAACTATTATGGCGCGTAACGACTTACGCGCGCGGGGGGGCTTGGGGGGGGCGCGAAGCGCCCCCACCAACTAGGTGTTGGGGTGGCGCGAAGCGCCACCCCAACAGCTAGTATATATATATATATATATATCTATCTTCTATATATATAAAAATAAGTTGTCTGTCTGTGGATGGGTCAGGTGACGTCACCTGAAAAAACTGGATCAGGTGACGTCAAAACTGAAAAAACTAAAAAAGGCAAAAACTACAAAAAAAGCTAAAAACTAATAAAAAAAATAAAAAAGCTAAAAAACTAAAAAAACTAAAAAAAGGCAAAAACTACAAAAAAACTAAAAACTAATAAAAAAGCTAAAAAACTAAAAAAACTAAAAAAAGGCAAAAACTACAAAAAAAACTAAAAACTAATAAAAAAAATAAAAAAGCTAAAAAACTAAAAAAACTAAAAAAAAGGTAAAAATGAAAAAAACTAAAAACTAAAAAAAACTAAAAAAAAAGGAAAAAACTGAAAAATAAGCTAAAATAAAGGTAAAAACCAATAAAAAACTAAAAAAAAAACTGAAAAAACTAAAAAAAGGCAAAAACTACAAAAAAAAACTAAAAACTAATAAAAAAAGTAAAAAAGCTAAAAAACTAAAATAAACTAAAAAAACTAAAAAAAGGTAAAAAACTAAAAAAAATAAAAAATAAAAAAAAACTAAAAAAAAGGAAAAAATAAAAAAAAACTAAAAAAAAGGAAAAAACTGAAAAATAAGCTAAAATAAAGGTAAAAACCAATAAATGACGAAACTCAAAGAGAAAGCGACCAGGACAAAAGGAATGTTCGATTAGCAATCAACAAAGCACCGGGACACAGGGAGTATAAATGACGACCAGGACATAAGTAAAAAAAAAAAAACTATCTATATATATAAAAATAAGTTGTCTGTGGATCTGTGGATCGTGGATCAGGTGACGTCACCTGAAAAAACTGGATCAGGTGACGTCAAAACTGAAAAAACTAAAAAAAGGCAAAAACTACAAAAAAAACTAAAAACAAATAAAAAAAACAAAAAAGCTAAAAAACTAAAAAAACTAAAAAAAGGCAAAAACTACAAAAAAAACTAAAAACTAATAAAAAAGCTAAAAAACTAAAAAAACTAAAAAAAGGCAAAAACTACAAAAAAAACTAAAAACTAATAAAAAAAATAAAAAGCTAAAAAACTAAAAAAACTAAAAAAACTAAAAAAAGGTAAAAAACTAAAAAAACAAAAAACTAAAAAAAACTAAAAAAAAGGAAAAAACTGAAAAATAAGCTAAAATAAAGGTAAAAACCAATAAAAAACTAAAAAAAAACTGAAAAAACTAAAGGGTCGATTAGCAATCACCATCAACAAAGCTCAAGGGCAATCATTAGAATCATGAGGTATAGATCTGAATACAGATTGTTTTCCCATGGACCATTATATGTTGCATGTTCAAGAGTCGGTAAACCTGACAATCTATTTATATGCAAAGACAATGGGACAGCAAAGAATGTTGTATATTCGCAAGTTTTACGTAGTTAAAACCATATATATATATATATCTATCTATATTCACAGGTGGGACATAGGGACACAACTACAATGGCGCGTAACGACTTACGCGCGCGGGGGGGCTTGGGGGGGGCGCGAAGCGCCCCCACCAACTAGGTGTTGGGGTGGCGCGAAGCGCCACCCCAACAGCTAGTATATATATATATATATATCTATATATATATATATATATATATATATATATATATATATATATACATATATATATTCACACACACACATATATATATATATATATATATATATATATATATATATATATTCATATATATATATATATTCATATATATATATATATCTATCTATATTCACAGGTGGGACACAGGGACACAACTACAATGGCGCGTAACTAATATGTTGCGTAACGACTTACGCGCGCGGGGGGGCTTGGGGGGGGGTTTGAAGCGCCCCCACCAACTAGGTGTTGGGGTGGCGCGAAGCGCCACCCCAACAGCTAGTATATATATATATATATATATATATATATATATATATATATATATATATATATATATATATATATATATATATATATATATATATATATATATATATATAAAAATAAGTTGTCTGTGGATCTGTGGATGGATCAGGTGTCGGTAAACCTGTGTCAAAGAGTCGGTAAACCTGACAATCTATTTATATGCAAAGACAATGGGACAGCAAAGAATGTTGTATATTCGCAAGTTTTACGTAGTTAAAACCATATATATATATATATATATATATATATATATATATATATATATATATATATATATATATATATATATATATATATATATATATATATATATATATATCTATTTATCTATATTCACAGGTGGGACATAGGGACACAACTACAATGGCGCGTAACTATTATGGCGCGTAACGACTTACGCGCGCGGGGGGGCTTGGGGGGGGCGCGAAGCGCCCCCACCAACTAGGTGTTGGGGTGGCGCGAAGCGCCACCCCAACAGCTAGTATATATATATATATATATATATATATATATATATATATATATATATATATATATACATATATATATTCACACACACATATATATATATATATATATATATATATATATATATATATATATATATATATATATATATATATATATATATATATATTCATATATATATATATATATTCATATATATATATATATATATCTATCTATATTCACAGGTGGGACACAGGGACACAACTACAATGGCGCGTAACTAATATGTTGCGTAACGACTTACGCGCGCGGGGGGGCTTGGGGGGGGGGTTTGAAGCGCCCCCACCAACTAGGTGTTGGGGTGGCGCGAAGAATTGGGTACACCGGGATTCGAACCCGTGTCCTCTCAGACAAAGGATCCCGAATCCAGCACACCAACCAACCCGGCCAGGACGGTCAGGAAGGGTGTGCACAAGCACAGGATGGCTGGCCCCCAACCCCCCATTGCACTTCCTGGCTGAAGGGCCAAGAAACGGAGATCATATATATATATATATATATATATATATATATATATATATATATATATATATATATATATATATATATATATATATATATATATATATATAGATATATATATATATATATATATATATATATATATTTATATATATATATATATATATATATATATATATATATATATATATATATATATATATATATATATATATATATATATAAAAATAAGTTGTCTGTGGATCTGTGGATGGATCAGGTGGATCTGTGGATGGATCAGGTGACGTCATGTTTGTTCGCATATGACGTCTGAATTATTTCACACTAATACAAAAGAAGAAAAAAAATAAAAAAGGTAAAAACTACAAAAAAAAACTAAAAAGAAAAAAAAACTAAAAAAGCTAAAAAACTAAAAAAAGGTAAAAATCTAATAACTAAAAAAAACTGAAAAAAATAAAAAAAAGGCAAGCGTGTGTATTTACTTTTTCTCATTAGCTCTCTCATCTTTTTCTCATTAGCCTCTCATTAGCTCTTCGACAGGATTTTACAGACATAGGATTTTTACGACAGGAATTTAGAGACATTAGCTCTCGTTGATAGGATTTTAGATTCGCTGTCATTTTTACCAAAATTAATTTGGAAGCTACCTGTGGTACTGGAAGAATTTGCTAATGGACCCTTTGTCTTTGAGACTGTCAGCCGACGCCGAGACTCGCAAAATGAAATCTATGGTATCGAACGTCGTTAATGGAGCATCTTTTAATAATTTAGAAGTTTATATTAGAAATGTTTCAATAGTCTGTATTGCTAAATATAACGAAATTAAATTACTATTATGGAAAGGTTGGGAAAGATAGAACAAAAATTTAAAATACCTGTAATAGTCGTTCTTGGATTGTTCAAAATCATTATTATTAAGAATAACGCTAGAATAAAAAGTACAGAGGTCACAAAAGTACAGAGAATAGCCAAGATAAAACTGGTATTCGATAATGGCTCTGGCTTCCAACAATTTTGAAAAGACAAAAAAAGTATCAAAAACACATTCGGGACGAATATCTTTTCTATATTTTAAAGAAAATAGTTGAGAGGAGAGAAACTCTTGGAATCAGCTAAAACCTTAAAAATCTCTGAAAGTTCCATTTAGCCTACTACTTTCTTCCTAATTTTCAGGGTTTATTTTCCCTCTGCAAGTTTTTTATGCTATTTTTCTGCGGTCTTAAGTAGCTTTCACACTATTTATGCAATTTTCTATGTTAAATAGTTAAGTTATGTTCAGTATAATCTTTAGTGCTTGAACAGGTCCAGGCTGGCGTAAAAAATGTATTAACCATCACCATCACCGTAAGTAAACTAATGGAAAATGCTTTCTTGGAATTTTTTCCAAAATTTGTTATTGCTTATCCCAAAATTCTAGTTTTGGTAGCTATGTTGAATTTCGCCGTAACATGTCAAACTTACGTTATTTAAAATCTTAAGCAGGGCTTGATTATCCTTAGCCACGGACAAAATTTGTTCGATAACATATTTATTTATTTATTTGTGAATTTTTTCGAAAAATGACAGTAAATTTCTTTTTGAATATTGACATTCTACAATTTTCTAATGTGAAAAATAAAGATCTAGATAAATCATGATTTCGAGAAAATACGTTTAGGCCCTAATTTGAAAAAAAAAAATGAATGGCGTCACAAATCCTCACACGTCCAATGCACAATTGGTTTTACTTTTTACAGCGAACAAAACGAAATTAAGTTATTTTATAAAAGAGATTTTTTATTTTAAAGTTTTTTTTTTCACCGAGGGAATGCTTAATCTATTGTTGCTGGCTCTAAAAGGCCCAAAGTTATGTTTTCAATCTTTTAATTACTGCTTTTTTTTTATTTAGTTCCGTTTGAAAAAAAAAAGCTGAATAAAATCTGTTAATTTTCAGTTGCTAATGAAACACTTCGGGGCAGCAGCGACTTGGAAAAGGCTCAAATTATTCAATGAAAGACTTTTGCTGATACTGAAATTCTCCCTGCATCGTGTACCTGGGTGTTCCCTGTCTTAGGTATTATGCAATTTAACAAGCAGGCTACGGCCCGAGCAAAGGAGGATATAGACAAAGCCCTTCAAGCCTTAGATGACCATCTTCTTACAAGAACTTACCTAGTAGGAGAAAGAATTACCTTAGCTGATATTGTTGTCACATGCACATTACTCCATCTCTATCAGCATGTTTTGGACGAGGCTTTTAGGTACCTTTTCATCTCTAATTGTGTAGTTACTAATTCTCAGCCTTATTTGGAGATAAAAGTCTGATAGGGTGTAATTTTTACTTATGCTTGTTTTGCAATTTACTAAATATGTGGACGGCAATCAGTTAAGCATGTTGTCATTAAGTTTTGGGTTTGTTTTACGAAACACAGAAAAAGATAAGATTAGAACATCTAGTCATTTGCTCGTAGTTAGTATGGGTCAGCTTTTTACAGAGCACGCCAGACACTCATCTCCTGCGATAGATTTTAATACTTGTTTTAGTGATGAAACATATCACAGCATACAACCTTATGTGTGATATTTTCGCAATATTTGATTTTTTTTTATAGTGCAATTAGAAAAAAATCTAATGATTTAGTTACAAAAGAAAGGCTAATTGGGAAAACACCATAAAAACTCAGTTCAATTCTTTTTGACAAAATTTCTTGACATGTTTTTCAAAATTTCTAAAATATTTGTAGAAAATGATGTGAATTTTTCTCTTTCTGATCAAGCACTTCTGGAAACATATCAGGTATTTAGGGTCTGGCCCTTAAAGCTGGCTTTTAAAAACATTATAGTGAAACCCCTCCCACAAAACTTCCCTAAATGTACAATGCTTGTACATTTTGTAGTGCATGTACAGTATAGATACGAAATACGAAAATCTTTGCACTTAAAAATGGGTATAGTTGCAAAAGTTGGGTTTGAACGTGCTCGAATTTGGATTTTCAGTAAAGCTCGAAAGTAGGGACAAAAAGTTATAAATAAAAAGAAAACAAATTATTCTTCTTTTTGGAAAATAAAGCCAAAGTAAAAAAAAAGATAGCAAGCAATAATTATTAGAAGTTCTTTAACTTTTTATAGTTTCGTTGGATAATGCTGTTTTTCTCTCGTATTTGTATGACACAAATATGAATTTCCTTTCCTATTAGTTTTGAAACTCTCCAACCCAAACCCCCCCCCCCCCACAACAATCTAATGTTTTGACGGCGATTGGATTTTTTAGTGTAATAAGAATAACTATTTTAATTTGTGTATTTGGAAAAATTAGTATATTAATCAGTGTCTGGTCCAGTTCGTGACAGAATTAGAACGTGTCGCCAAACGCTAGGTGATGTTCACAGTTTTTTGTTAACACTAGCCCTAGTTTCCACTCTTAGAACCTATCCATACTTTTTGGGTTTCCCTATATATGTTAGCATCATGTGAACAGGCTAGTACTGGTTTCTTGAAAACAGATATCGCCCCTAAAGCTATCTTTCATTTCCCTAGTGTTAATGCCAGTGCAGTATTCCCTTAATCTGTGAAATGAGTATTAATTATATAGTATGATGATTCCATAGATTTTCAGTTAAATGCTGAATGTCTTTCCATATCATCATAGAGTAAGAGAAGTTTATCCTACCAGATACTTCTTTTTATAAGCATTCTGGTCTGGAAAAGCTTCTGACAAGGATGAGTTGTGCAACAACAAAAACTAATTCAACTAGAATTTGTCTTTAAGAAGTGAGATGATTCAGGATCCATTTCCTGAAGCTCCTTGTAGGTTAAAAACTCCTTGGATTAAAGTTCTAAAAAGTTATATAGAGACTAATTCATCTAGATTATGACCTAAGAAAAATTAAGCCTTTAACCGAAAGGCTTAAAAATTAACCGAACAAAAAGAATAAGCAGAGAAAAAAAAGAAATACCATCGTCAATCTTAAGAATTGAACTTAACTGTGTTGGTACAGTAGAGCCACCCCAGCCCGGAATAACCAAGGTATTCTTCTGGTACGGTATTAAGTACCTGGCAAATTACGTGATGAACTACCGAATGCTTCCCACCTAAACGTTTGCTTCTAATAAGGAAGCTTCTGCTCTGGGTTTAAAAGGTAAAAAAAAATGAGTCACACTCATGGCCTGTTCTATTTATATTTAACAAAAAAAAAATCCAAGAATATGTTACCTTTAAAAAAACCGTACGTGTAAGATCAAAGGATTCTTTGATCCCGTGCTTCATGGTGGGAAACGCCCAAGAGGTCGTTCCCCAACCAGATGGAAGGACACGGCATGTGCCTTCTCAGCCATGACAAATATTCAGGAGGATGTCCACATCCTTCCAAGAGACCGGTCTAAATCGAGGTGCCATGTAGCATCACTCTCGACGCCGAAAGCAATTCGGCAGGAGCATTCCAGAAAATCTTATGTCAATACCAACCGCTGGTTTATCACTCTAATTAACCAGAAGCAGGTCAAGGCTGTGATTGGCGACTTCAAGCTGTGCGAAAAGGCTGGTGAATTCGATCCAAAGAAGTATGCTGAGTTCCAGGCAGCTGTAAGTTTTTTTGTTTTGTTTTTTTTTCGAATGGCTGGGATATTATGATCGTCATTTTATGGACTTCAGTATTAAAACGAAAGGAATAAAAAAATCAAGGAGTATGTATACTTAGTAGTCTTACATAAACGCTCAAAAAATCAAAACATCTCATTCAAAATCATAAACAGTCGAATTGTTACATCGACACTCGGAAAAAAACTGCAATCGAAAATCGTAAACACTCGATTACATCATCACTTGAAAAATCAAAAACCAGAAACGTTCGAATTGTTACATAAACGAAATCAGAAACGCATAAATCAGATACAGTTAAAAAGCATAAACAATCAAAAATCATACAGTGTGATTGTTTTGCGAGAGAAAAAAAAGTAATCTTAGTCATTTCCAACGACTCATTAATTTACGTCTTGAGGCAAGGACACTGATACTTAAAAAAAATGGAAATCAGATACAATTTTGTATTTTGAAGTTACAAATATGGATTGAAGTAAAATCACTTGTCTGCTTGTCTTAAGAGAGTTTTAGATTCAATTATCTCTCGCCGAAATCCTTATTGAGTGATTCTTGTGGAAATTTATAGAAATTCTTATAGAAAGCTATTGAAACTTTTACTAAATAATGTTTCTTGGTTGTGTTTTTCAAATTGTATAACTTTAATACAATGCCTGAACTTCAACAGAGCCTGAGATGATTTCTCTGAAAATAAACATTGAGAAAAGATTTTATTTAATTTTGTTCTAGAGAGTCCTATCTTTACGTAATCCCACAACAATATAAAGCACAAGGTGTTATGTTAGGAAAATATATAAAAATATTAACTTTTTTGTCCCAACACTAAGTTAGGGCTTCAGTCCGAACGACTATAAGTTTCATCAAATTTAATCTTCGTCATCAAAAGTTACGAGCCTGAGAAAATTTGCCTTATTTTGGAAAATAGGGGGAAAAACCCCTAAAAGTTATAGGATCTTAACGAAAATCACACCATCGCATTCAGCGTATCAGAGAACCCTGCGGAAAAAATTTCAAGGTCCAGTCTACAAAAATGTGGGATTTCGTATTTTTTGCCAGAAGACAAATCACGAGTGCGTTTTTTTTTTTTTTTTTTTTTCTTTTTTTTTTTTCTTTTTTTTTCTAAACGTGTTAAAGTAACACGTTTCTTAAGGTTCGTGTTCCCTGTGCAATCTTTAGCATGTCATTTTTATGCTCTCCTAGGCAGGTATGTAAAAAGGTCCAAATCGCAACTTGTGTTTTGATAGCTTTTCTTCGAGCAATAGTATTTTTATATGTAAAAATGGTATTTTCAGAAAAATATTGGCAACAAATTTGAAAATTGCTATGGCACTTTTTGCATGCCTGCCCCTAGGTTTTGGATATATCAACGAAATAGAATATTATTTCTGTCAATCCATAGCTTAGATTCAGACCTATCCAATTGCCGCATTGCAATGATAAAAATTTAATGTGCATGGTTTTTAGATTGAGAATACTTAGAAAATTGGTTAAAAACAAGACATTTTTCCTGTTTTTGAATCAAGCTTTGATCCTCCTTTAAAAATGCGTAAGGATCTTGTCCTTTTGATGCAGCTGCAGACTTGTCGCGAAATCGCTTCTTTTAAAGGGAACATATACCTTAAGTTTGTCATAACACTTTTATTATATAGTCGGATCGAACCAGTTGTGGAATATTGATAGATACATAGATAAATACACTTTTATTTTCACCAAAATTTTCACGGCATTGCCAAATTTCTTTGGTATAGAAATTATCATGCATTTAATCTTAAAAAGAATCAATCTTAAACCAAAATTACAGAAAGATTTATTACTTGCGTAAGTATCAACAGATGTAGACTTGTTTTTATACAATTTTCTATGCCTTACAATAGTTTACATAGTGAACGCTTCATAATTGAACATCGAATACACTTTGTATAGTCTGGACTGCTAGGAATGAAACTTAACAAGATCATTCTAATTCGTTGAGAAATGTCATTAAATTTGACTTCAAAATTGAAAGTAATTCTTTTAATGCTCTTGTTGTGAAATATTTGGCACCCCTTTTGAAAACAGGGTAAATTATTAATAGTTTTTATAGCAGTTCGAACTTCCTATCTTAAAGATGAATTTTGTATTTATTATTCCATCAATTGTATTTTAGATCGGAAGTGGAGAAAAGAAGAAGACAGAAAAGGCCCCAAAAGCAGTGAAAGCAAAACCAGAAAAGAAGGAAGTGCCAAAGAAAGAGCAAGAAGAACCAGCAGATGCTGTTGAGGAGGCTCTTGCAGCTGAACCCAAGAGCAAGGATCCCTTTGACGAGATGCCCAAGGGGTAAGATAATTTAAATTGAAAGAACGACCTCAATTGGAGCTCCAAAAACAATATACCACTCTTAACAATATCCTAAGACTTATATATATAACCATTTATTAAATTTTAAAAAATTCACTTTGATCCTTATTGATAGTGATCTTTAAAAATCGGTTGATGACATTTGTGTTTTACTCTCAAAAGTCAGTCCGAGTTTTAAATCTCTTTAATTTTCTTTGAATGGTTTTATTTTACGTTTTTGCTTTTAAATTTAAACTTTTTTTTATTTATTTATTACATTGTATGGTATTAGAGCACCTCAATCTGAACCTGAGTCCCAAGAACACGCAGCTTGGGTATTTTAACACGAACGCCCAATGAAATTACTAGGCTGTTAGCTAGCACTGCAACCAGGATGGCTAAAAGCAAGGTTATGCAATAGCACAATTTAAATTTGAAGCTTTACAATCCCCCTCCATCCCCTCAATTTGGTTTTGTTCACTTGTGTTGTTTATATGTCTGGATAATAAAACATAAACACATGAATTTGATGATTCCATAGATTTTCAGCTAAATGCTGAATTTCTTTCCATATCGTCATAGAGCAATAGAGGTTTATCCTACCAACTGCTTCTTCTTATAAGCATTATGGTCTGGAAAGGCTTCTGACAAAGCTGAGAAAAGTATCAGCACAATCTATCTAAAAATTCAGGACAACTTATATGTATAGTTACATAAGACAGATTGGCATATTGTATTAACTTTGAGCATTAAATCTATTTAAATATGCCTTTAAGATGCCAAAAAGATAGAGATTGAAAAAAGGTAGATTTATGTATGTCTATTGTATGATCTCCAGTCTGATTGATGCAGATTAAATTCGTAATAAAAAGAATTAAACAGGGCCATATCCCTGTATGATAGTTTTCCAACAACAAAACAACTTTAATAAAGCTTTAAGAAGAGAAATTTTATTGAAAGACGGTATAAAAGAGGCGAATCCCCCCTCCTTAATATCAATAGAGTATATTAGAGAAGGGAATACATATTGGGCCATTACACAGAGTTCAGCCCCTCGAATTACCTGTCACTTGAGTCGCTTGTAGATTAAAAATAAAAAACTGCCAGTTCTCAAAAATTTTGAATTATTCGTCAGTTGAAGTGTATAATAAACGATGCGGATGCTAAAGGTCCTTGGTAGATTTATATTGGTCATCATGCTTAATTAGTAAATAGTAACTGCATTTGTGCAGTTACAATCGGTAGTTAGGGGGGAAAAGGGGGGATTTTTTATATTTAAGTCAGATAAACCAAATTATGACCAGTGAATTCCTCTAGGAAGTGTGACAAGAAAAGACAGCACTCGCACTTGACCCGAAATAAACTCTAAAGCCCATGCTTGCGATCCATGTAAGGAACCAAGCTGGTCCATTACATGTAAAGCTGATGTGAATGATAGCTACTGTGAAGCGGGGAGAATCACCTGACGCTCCTCAATCTTATTGTTCTCTTTGAAGTAAGACGTTGATCAAATATATGAATAGTGATGCCCTCGTTCAGTGTAGCTTTTTGTAATAAATTTCAATAATATGTTATGCAAGTGCAGTAATTTTGCTCTAATAAACACCCTTTAGACAGTAAAATTTATTTTGCGTAAGTAATTCGAAAATGGGAAGATTTGGTCAAATATAGTGTTCTATTTTACACTCACTGAATGCCTATGTTGTTCCTATTGTCCAAAAATTATAGTTGAAATGAAAAAAAAAAATCAGTGCAAACTCTTGCAGCTCCAAAGACTTTAAGAAAGGTTTTTGCATGAAGGTGTTTGATTTATCCTGATAGATAAATACACTAAGAATTTTCTATCTCGAAAAGAACGAAATGTGTGTTATTGAGCTCTGACGCAAAATAAACCATTAATTTAATTGATTTCAATAAATGCTTTTGAACATCAGAAATTACAATATGCTTATTGAAGTTGGGGATGATTTCCATAATATAGTCATTTAAACAAATACTTAATATTTTTTTAATCTGATCATAAAATATCATAAGTTTATTATGCCAGCTCCTTCGTCGTATAAGCTCTGGTCTGGAAAGGCTCCCTATAAAGCAAAATTAAGTCAATTAATTATGCACTTCGTTTGCGGTTCCAATTATGACTCCTTTTGACGCAACGTTATGCATATCTGAGACAAAAAAAATTGGCTAATGCTATCTTCTGGGATCACTATTAGAACGTAAAAAATGGATCTTCTTTTGATGGAAACGCACAAAAATTATGCTGAGAGAATATGTCTTGTATACTATCTGTTCAGGGGTATTTGTGTTTATTTTTTAATTAAGCTGTTGAAATAAGACTGAAAAGGTACTACAGTTGCGTTATGTGTTAATTAATAAAACCGCAGTTAGTCCTTTGTGTTATGGCGAAAAATCATCTTTGAACAGTTTAACTAACTTAATACTGGGTAAGTTTTCTGTCATCTTCTCTCATCCACCGCCGTGTTAAGTTTGACGGCGGCGGAAAATCATCTTTGAACAGCTTAACTAAGTTGATACTGGATAAGTTTTCTGTCATCTTCCCCCATCCCCTGCCATGTTAAGTTTTCCCTTTTTTCACTTGTGATTTATATATATGTATTGATATTAGTGAAAAATAGGATTGTGCTGATGCCCTAGATATTCGGTTAGATAGCTGCTGATTCTTTCCTTATCGCAGAGCACTAATAGTTAGTTAATCTAATTAATATTTAATTCTAACATCCTTGTGTGACGGTTTGGTGTCTAATTATAACTAATTTTACTATAATGTTACTATTTATGGTAGAAGTTCACCTTAATAGTTCAATTAAATTCTGAATAAAACATTATTATATTGGTTTTATTGATTAGAACGTTCAACATGGATGACTTCAAGCGTTTCTACTCCAACAACGAGGAGACCAAATCAATCCCATACTTTTGGGAGAAGTTTGACAAGGAAAATTACTCAATCTGGTATAGTGAATATAAGTATCAAGATGAACTTGCCAAAGTTTACATGTCATGCAACCTTATTACGGGTAAGTTTGAGAAAAAAGTTTCGCTTTTTACCTTAAATTACCCCTTTTTCAAGTATGTCCAGGATTTTTACTTGGAGGAGGGAGGGGGCTTTAAGAATCGCGTTGATAACTTGTTTGTATGCATTTTTTACGTTTTTGAGTCGGACAACAACTTCATGGGGGAAGGGGTAAATCCGGTACTCCTGTCCCCATAGATACGGCCTTATCTATTGAATTGGTATTAACCCATTTGCTCTAAAATAGTATTGCTGTCTCTAATTCCAATACATAATCATTCATATCGAAATGAGATGTCAAATTTTGTATTTTATGCAACCTTGTTAATGGGGAGTTTTTAAACAACTTGCTTCTTTCATTTTAGCTTATCATGTTTTTGTTTAACTGATCCCTAATTGTCTCAAAAACCGAATTATTGTTTATGTGACTCCAATTTCACACAAATTTAAGTGAGTGCCCATATGTTAAATAACGGTCATATTTTAAATTTTAAAGTATTTGAAAAATTAGGGTATGATTCTGAACTTACCCGCCGAGTATGATTCTGAACTTTCCCGCCGAGTATTATTGGATCCAGGAAGTATGAATGATTTTAATGAAAGAAACTTTAAAGTATTTTTTTAAGGGAGGGGGCTCTAATTTCAGTCAGCGCAATAAGTATTCGAAAGATTAAGCTGGTCCGGGGGTATTTTATGCCTAAAACCTTCGTAATAGTGAATTCAACAACTTATTAAAGTTTCTTTGCGATCGGGTGAACAATGATTTAATGCATACAGTACACAGAGACATGTACCGTTGCTTTGATTTCAAAAGAAATGAAACTCAAGGATACATAGATTAAAAATAGACTATGTAACAAAAACTATGTCGCTTTGAAAGAGTTTTGGGTGAAAAACTTATTTATTTTAAATTTAAGATTTCATAAGTTGATTCAATAACAAAATTTTTCTCTATCCGATTATTTTATCTGTTAATCAATGCACTTAACACAAGCTAAACTTAGAACGTTTATTGAAACAAAAAGTGTCCCAGTAACAAGTCATCAAGGTCCACCTAAGTCAAAATGTTCAATTCAATTTCTTTAACCATTATTCAGTATAGATAGAAGCCTATCTGACGCCTAGGGGAGAGGTCTGAAAATGTTTACCGGTATGGTCTGTAACACGAATAGAGAGTTTGCATGTCTGTTTTTTTTTTTTTTTTTTTTTTCTTAGTGTAATTTTTTTTTTTAATTTGGAATCCCCCTCCCCCCAAAGTGCATACTGTACATGCGAATATTTTTGCTTTCTGGATTGTTCTTTTTAAGAAAGATGTAATATAAATTAGTATATCTAAGGAAAAAATGAAAGCTGTTAATTAATTTTAGGCTGAGAAAATTTAGAAATCTGAGCATTTGACTGTGGGAAAAAAGGTAGCTTGGTGTCATCGATAGTAAATAATTCGATCCTCTATTTACGACACAGGATGTGCTCATGGCTGCCTCTTTGTGTTACTTAGGAGGTATAAGATACTGTACTGTTAAATCCAGGAGACGGCTATGTCTACTGTTTCAATCCAGTACCACATTCCTTCTTGAAAGCACAATTAAGGTGCTGATGATGCTTAAAAAAATGCAAACCTACCGAGCTAAAACGTGGAATTTATCGGAAGACAAAGTGAAGGATGGTCGGCAGAAATGATTTGATCCTCTATTTAACACATAAAGTATACTTACGGTTGCTGCTTTGCGTAATCTTGAAGAGATATAATACGGGATGTTAAATCCAGGAGACAGTTAGGTTTACTGTTGCAATTTAGCATCAACCCTCATTAAAAAGGGTGATGTGTTACTAAGAATCTGAAGATTTGAGGTAGCCATTTGTGAGTGATAAAATTAGATGCAGTTGATGGTGTTATCGGGGGTGTATTCTACCCTATTACCTGAAAATTGTGTTGGTTCCCTCCCCGAATAAAATATTGTCCGCGGCAGAGAATGACACTCAGGCGTAATCTCAAAAAGAACGCAGCAAAACAGGACGTTTCTTGAAGATCTTCGGTCTAAAAATGCCTAAGAAGCGCAGTTGTATCATACACCAGCTCGCGTTTGAAAACCTAAGTATTATGTCGATAAAAAGAAATTGTCAATGGAGTTCTTTAATTGGCTTGAGTCTTAAGTAAAGAAAGAAACGACCAAAAATGAGATTGTTGAAGGCCAAATGAAAATACTTAAGAAAAAAACAGAAAGCGAATATTTCGAGAGAACAACCGCTTGTCTTCTTCAGCGCGAACAAACTAATAAGATCAAGGAGAAGACAAAAAACAAGTGTGGGAAGTAAAACAAAGCCAATGAAAAAAACATCTAAAAAGTTAAATAAAATTGAATAAAAGACTAAAAATTAAAATCAAATACCTAACAAACAATAACGTGAAATCCGTTTGATCATTTTCTTTCTTTTTGTTATGGCAGGCATATGTGGTTTAAGAAATTATCTGAGTCTTAGGTAAGTTTTAAAATACTGGATAAATTTAACTAGGGTTTTGGTTCTAGCTAGATCTGGATACTAATTCTCTGGTTGAACTCGGAAACACAGAATTGTCAGTTATAGAGACTAAATTGTAGCGTTATCTTAATTGTGATTGAATTGACCTTTAATGATTTTAACCTCTAATTACGACACAAAGTGGATAAACAATTGTCCCTTTGTGTAACCTTGAAGAGGTAAATTATACTGTACTGTTAAATCCAGGAGACGTCTAGGTCTACTGTTTCAATCCAGTACTACATTGCAATTAGCTATTATTTTATTGCAAAACATTATTTATTTTCTTTTAAAGTAACTACTACATAATAATTTTCTTCATTTTCTGTATGAAATATTGACCCTAGTTACTTATCTTCCTTTAAGTGTTGATTAAAAAAAGATTCTGTCGGGATTTGACAGAGGAAAATATTGATAGCAAAAGAGAAAAGAATGACAAAACCCAATGGTAAAGTAGTTTAAAAAAATTAAAGGATAACCCAAAAGGGGGGAAAACTCCCAACTTAATTGAGGTTTTAGAAAATAAAGGGGCTTTTGGTAAACGGCACTAAACTTCTTAGTCCAAACCGGCGGTGCTAATCCCGATTTTGTGGTCCTTCAGCTAGGACTTACAACAGGCGCGTGGGGCCTAGAACTCTTATGCTCTTGCACACCCTTCCTGTTTACCTTTCCCTGTTTTTCCCAGGTACCCATTGAGAACTGGGTTGATTCTGGATTGGCTTACTGAGTCAAGAAAGAGGGCTCATTGGTAAAATTATTAACTGGTAAAGCGCCAAAGAAAATCAGCGAAAAAAAAACCATACATCGAACAGTGCAGAGTGGGTAATGTTTTTTTTTTATATATAATGCTGGTTAAAATCGTAGTAATGAGTTCTAACCCAAGTCCCCAAGTTTGGTTTTACTGTGTTGTTATAGTATTTTTTTTTTCATTTTATTCTTGAATAGACAAATTTGAAATACCCAAAATGCTGATATGCTTCTCAGTGCAAGGTTGAAGGCTTCTCTTTTAACCTTAGTTGAATAGATTACATCCCACAAACACGTTAATAAATTTAGGAGTGACCAATATGTCACCAAAAGATTTTTCTCAGCCTTTGCTTTATATTCTCACAATTACAAATGAGAAATTCACTATTTATTATACATCATCCCATTCTCTCTAAAGAAAGGAAAAAATTAACGATTGACTCTTTTATTCAGCAAAGAATTTGATAGAAAACTTGAATCTTCTGATTTACTTAAAGATTTTGTCTTGATTGAACTTGTGACCTTGTTTGTCCGTACCAGTCCACGAGAAGTACTGTGTCACTAAATCCTTTGTTTCTTGCACATCGGGGTCAAGTTTCTTCCAGTTATAGGATTCGTAATTGATCTGCCAATTCGGACATTATTTTAATAAGCTACTTTTAATTAGATCTTAATTTATCTAGTTATTTATTATTTAATTAAATAATTGTTTAGTTATTTTTAGCTAGTTAATTTTTTAGGTGATTATTAGCGTTAATAAAGTATTATAATATTATTCCCGCTAGTGGCTGTTGTATAAACGACTTCAAAAAATACGAAATGGGCTAATTATATGACAAACACAAAAAAATACAGAGAAAATCGTAAATATTAATAGGGTACTTTTCGGATATAGCGACCCCACTCAAGAATTATGTTGTTGTAGCAAGGTAACTTCGTTTAGCAAGATTGTGTGAATTTCTTGCTAGCTTGGATTAGTCTGTTGATTGTAGAACTCTTGAAAAAGATACAATAGTGCCGCTTCGGGTCTGTTGTATAACGTACGAGAGGAAGAGTAAACTGACCATTATCGATTAGGTTTGGGGCTTGTCCTCCGTCGTATTCGAACGTGGTCAGATATTCCTTATTCGGCTTCTTTTTAATGAAATCTATTATGCGTACCGAAAATAGATTTTTCTTTATTTTATTTCTTTCCGCGGGTGATGTGAAAATAGTTTTCGGTCTTTTTCTTTGTGAGAACTGTTTCTTCTAGGTTTAAATAAGAAAATATTAAAAAAAAAAAGATTGTAGTTTATTTTGAATAATGTTGATTTAGTTTGTTTTGTAGTGATGAAGGCAAGTGGCCTCTCCTTGGCTTGGTTGTAGTTTTATTTATATCTGAGAATCTGTCAATAAAAAATAGCTGTCAGAAGTTTAACAGCCACCAAACTCCCAGAGGGATGGGTTTCAGGCTCATGCACCCCTCTCTAAGTTTTCGTCATATTTACGATCTCTGTAAATTCTAGAGTTTGTAAACAGCTCATTTTCCAATTAATCCTCCATCTCCTCTACTTCCGAAATAAATGTATGCCTAAGTGCTTGCAATTCCTTAATTATTAGCTACGAGTATAGCTATCTACGAGATGGGGCTTCTCCTTTTTGTGATTTCAGGAAAGATCCTTTTCCTTTCCTCCGTAAAGGTCATGTTTGACTATGAACTGTTATTAATTGTGTTTTTTTTACCTTTTTGACAATTTTTTGATTCAAAATATCACGCCACTTTCATTTTGAATGGATATAGTTACTCAAATTCATAAACTTAGCAAATGTGTTTCACAAAAGTTTCTTAAAAGTTTTTAGGTCTGCTCAGTTTTGGGTATACTTTAAAAAAGTCTCAAACTTCACGGTTTTGACCCAGAATTTGAATGATATTGATAATCCAAAATTGGTCGTGTGGAAATACTTCTTTTTGTAGGAAAAAGGGGAGACAGGGAGGGGGTTGAATTTAAATTTCTGCAACAGTTTCTGGATTGAAAGATCTTTCACTACTAATTCAATTCCAGGGAGACTGAAAATGACATCAGAGTTTAAGAATTCAATCACCTGTTACCCCATTTTCACCCTGGGTGGGGTCAGAAGGGGCTAAAATACCATTTGTGGTGTTCTAATAATATAATACATAATTGAAAAAACAATGGGTACTAAGTTTTACCGTTTTCCAACTCTGGTTTCATTTTTGGTCTCCCCGGACTTGATTTTATAGGAACGACCTTTCAATCCAGAAAGTATTTCAGAAACTCAAATTTGCGATTTCCTTCTTTATCTTCTCTTTTCCCTGATAAAGGAGTATTTCTGCACCGCAATTTTGGATATATTACTAAGCAAATTTTTCTGAAATATTTTCATTTAAAAAACATTTCTGTTGCTCGAATACCGAGGTTTGGCCTTCTTTTTGTAGTGTTACTGGACTAAGTTTTATTTGTGTAAGGGGAGGTAAAAAATGAAGAGGTTTCATCTTTGTTTTATTTTGTAAGCTTATATTACTTCACATTTATAACTTATGGTTTTTGTTTTGTTCCCTTTTCTATAATTATTGAATAAATAATATTATAAAGAAAAGTTATAAAAATACTATAAAGAAAAGTTAAAGCTCTGGGTACATTTTACAATATTGAAAAGTAATTTATTTTTCTATGTCAAATCTCGAAATTGATTCTTATCTTTCTGTAGAAGCTATGTTTAGTTTTCATTTATTTATTTTTTAAGCCTTTATATATTATATTTTTTTATGTTTATATGAAGTTGTAAATTGAATATTACAAGACCCTTGTGAAATTAAAAGATTTTTGTGGATCGTTACTGCTCAAGCATACCTAAACCTGTTGGATCTAGTTGATAATGATTCTAAGAGTTTGTAAATGCATAACGCATAAGTATATAAGTTTTAATATATAACTGATCTATGATTACTTCTTGTCAATATGTAACATTTTTTACGCTGGTATATTTATGTTATGAATGTCTATAAATTATTTAGGTTGCAAACTATGGAATACAATTAACAATAATATAAGAATTTAAATTGTGCTTTTATGTTGCCAAGTATTGTAAGAGATTTTGTGTATGGGAAGCAAAAAATAACACCGGATTAGCCTTGGTTTTATTTTTTAGTTAATGTTCTTTCGTCTTTGTCCTTTATTATTATTGCTTAATTCTTTTTTCTGTAATTAATCTATTAATTACAAAAAAGGACAAAAAATGTCCTGTTTATGTTACAAAGATTCT
This sequence comes from Artemia franciscana, assembly GCF_032884065.1. NCBI lineage: Eukaryota > Metazoa > Arthropoda > Branchiopoda > Anostraca > Artemiidae > Artemia > Artemia franciscana. The sequence goes on along the minus strand of NW_027062793.1, from coordinate 9,269 downwards.
TCATGGGCTATTTTTGAGCGACCCAGGGTTGAAGAACCCTGACTAGAATTGAAGCAATAGATGCTCAAGAAAAACGTAATGTTTACAATTTTGTAATTTATTTGATTGTATCTTTCAAGAACAAAATTTTTTTTACAGGTATGTTCCAGCGAATAGAAAAGATGAGAAAGCAAGCATTTGCCTCTGTTTGCGTATTTGGTGAAGACAACGATTCGTCCATTTCTGGCATATGGGTCTGGAGAGGTCAAGATCTAGCCTTCAAGGTAAAGCCTAAATCTTTTCTTTTCATTTGCTATGACTCAGATTTTTGAATGAAGCTGATTTAGCTATGTAACATCTATGCAGGATGTCAACAGCATAGCTGCCGAGGGACAAACTTCTTTTTCAGAATACTCACCAGACTTTGAAATCGAAAATATTTTTATGTATTTTTTTTTTTGTAAAATACCATATATTTTTTGCTTTTTTTTCCCTGTTTTGTCTCAATGCTGCAAAAGTATGCAAGGTATAAAAACGAATATAAAGCTGTCAAATCTTGTAATCACCATTGGTGCCTATTAGGGTAAGGGGCAACAGCTCCTCCCCTTTCTAGTTCTTGAACAATACCTTTTTTGTGTTTTCAGTAAGTCCATCCCCTCCCCTACCATCAACATTTTCGTGGATTGGCTTTCCTTGTAATCGTAAGACGTTGTTTTTTTTTGTAACACTTCACATTCTGTATCATATTGAGCAGGGCAGAGCGTTTTTCACATAGAAATGTAGAATATCCAGTCTTAAAATATTTACACGTACCTCGTTCGTCAGTCGGAATTTGCCAGTGTTCCAAATTGTCGGCATGAGTTGTGATCGCAAGACTTGGTCTCTCTCCACTTCTAGTAAGGATTACTGAGATTGAATGCTCACAGCTAGGGGTTGTCTTCCCTAAACATTAGCCAGGAAATGAGAAAGTCTGTGTTGGTGATCATTCAAAAAGTGTGCTTAGACACCATTTTAGTGAAGATGTATCTTGCTAGATTAAAAAAATCACATCCAGAAGAGGATTAAGAGGATTCAGCGATAAGAATGAAAAGAGATATTTACCTGCCAAAAATATAGTATAGCAGCTCATAGATAGTCAAAAGTATGTGTCTCATCCATAGACCAATCTGACTTCGTCCTTCAGTTAAAAACGATTTAAGCCTTCATTAACTTATGGTTGTAAGATACTTACAACTAGCCTTCGAATATATATTAGTAAATAAATAAAAATCGAAGTAACCAACTATCTGTTCACTTTTCCTTCTGCTTTGTTTGATTGACTAAGAATACGTATATCCACTGTCACATGACCGAAAAGATATTTCGTTTTTTGATGAATCCTTATTTTTAGATAATGGGTCTTGTCAACTGGACCCAAATTTTGAAACCGGTTTCACAATTACTACTGAAATAAAGAATTTAAAACTTGACTTTCAAATTTCACGCTGTTGTTGGCGAATTGTCTAAGGATAATTTTAGGCACCCGTGTAACCAACCGTATGGCAGGTTCTATTTGGCTCTCAAAGGCTATAATGACAGAAAAGTTAAGATGGCTAAGACATATTTTGAGAATGAATGTCAATCCGTTGTCAAATATTGATCGTTTTGGCCATCTATCGCTGGACAAACGGAAAGCCAGTCCCCGAATGGATTCGAAAGATTGAAGAAGGGAGGATTTTAAAGAAAATTCAACTTCTCGGGGGGGGGGTTAAGAGTGAAATTGTTAATGAATTATGGTGGAGGAGGAGTTTGTGCAGCTGTGTTTGGCCTCTTTTGTGGAAAAAGTTTTAAAATAATTTCCGTTAATTTTTAATGGATTTAAGAAAATTACTTTTTAATCTTTTCGGGTTTTCTCTATAACTATCCAGAGTTTGGCTTACTATCTATATCTTGGATCATAATAACCATTGAACTATAATGCTTTGAATAAGTGTTGAATAAGGGTAAGAGCAACAATATTCAATTATATGGGTTAAAATCTGCATTATCTTTAAGACTATTGGGCTGATTGAATTCTATCCCCCATTTAGTAACAACCTTGAGTACAGACAAATATTAATCAACAATTCAATAATCCCCTAAATGGGGGATTGTCCAAACAAATGACCAGCGACACCAGGACTCGAACCCCTGTTCTTACGGACAAAAGATTCAAGTCTAGCTTGCTAAATGGGGGTTTGTTGAAAAACTTCAATAGGAAGTAAGGAATGAATTGTGGAGGAGGAGCGTGTGCAGCTGTGTTGGCTGCTTGGTCCTGCATTGAGTTGTCGGTAGTAGTATTAGGATTGCAAACTGGAGCAGCAAAACTTCTAAGCCTCTGTCTAAAAGCACGGTCTTTGCTTTTCATTAATTTCGTCGAATTCAGGCCCTTAGATTATGAATCCGTAGTCCTGATAGTCAGGTTTATTTTAGAATCTGCTTTGTTATTGGAAAGGGCCTAAGAGTTGGTCAAGCACTTAAGTCGTGAAATCTTAAGAGAAAAAAACGCGGACTATGAATGGGTTTACTAAAAAGTCATTCAGTTATTTCTGTCACCTCTGATGTAAAGTATGTTCTGACAGAAATAGATAAAATTTTATTTAACGAAGGAGCTGCTGATGTCGTGACCGAAAATGATGCGCATACACCCCTGCTTCATCTTCACAAATGAAGTTGTAAATAGAGTCAATGAGCTTCGTTTCCTTATAATCTCTTGGTAAATCCGCTCTTGGTAAATCCACCACGATTGAGTGAGAATCACCTGTACAAGACAGCTGGGGATCACTCCGCAGTAAAAACTTTATTACCCAACTCATTCATCTTCCCACTTTCCAAGTGTTGCATCAGACCCATTGCCGAGCATGGATGTCGCCTGCATACTAGTTCTCCGAAAAAATAGCTGGCGCCACTTCAGAAGATCCAAGACACGGCTCTGATAGAGCAGGTTTAGTCGTTACCCATTGCTCCAGTCTGTTAGTAAAAGGTTTGATGTAGTGTTGATGTTTGATTTCTACAAGTGCGTGCATTCATCTCCTTCTGTAGAGCTTTCTCTTACAGCCTCCCCCCCCCCGCCCACATCGTTCCACCGAAAAGACGGATGCGAAAGGGGCACAGCTCGATCCCGTTATCTTAATACTGACTCCCCGTGAATTGAGTAATTGAAGGACAGCCATGTTCGACGTTGCGCTTCGATTTGGAGCGATTTTCCTTGTGATGTTTTATCCATTGACTCCTTTGAATACCTCGTGACGATGCGATTTAAAAGAGTATGGACGAATAGAAGCTGAAAAGCAGTAGGTGCTGCTAAATCAAGGGTTGAAATTATTAAGAAAAATTAACCTAGTTTGAACTAGACGTTTGGAGACAAAATAAATGTGAAAGAAAATAATAAGATATACTTTGAAAGTAAAGGGTAAGGTGGCCACTGGGAATAAAGTATACGTTGTGTTATAAAAAGTCGGATTCTTTGTTCTATTCAAAAATTTTGGATCCAGTAACTCAAAGTCGTTATTTTAAGCACATATCTTACGATTATTAAGGATTGATGCATCCAAGAACAGATTTATATCAAAATTATTCTTGAAACTATTTGGGGAAAAAAAGGATATTTATTTTGAAGACAAAATAAGATAAAAGGAGGGAAACCCTATGTGTGTTGTTTTTAATTTAGGTTTAATCGAAAGTGGTTTGTACAGCTGCTTTTATCCTATCGTTTTTGTTCTATGAAAGGTTTTCTGTAAATGAGCACGGTCTATTCGTAGTGTAATTGTTTGCCTATAAGCTAGGTAAGGTTTTATTGTGTTCTGTACTTTCATTTACATTTCTGTGGTGTATTTCCGCGATACAATCACATTACTTGGTACTACTTTAGACAAAAATAAAAATATTCCCAGACAGACAAGGAAATGCCATTCTGCATAGAGAATAAATTCGCCTTTCTGACTCTTCTTTGGTTTTCTTGTGCTAAATATTAATCCAGTAAAAAGAGCTGAATTTAGTTATTTTTGAGCCATGGCACTCTTACCAGTAAACTTTTTGTTGTACCATTGGTCTGAACTTTTAATTATATTTAAAGTTAGAAGGAAAACTTGTCCAATCGATTTTTTTTTATTTTTTTATATACGTTTGTAAACCTATTTTTGATGGTTTATCGACAAGTTTCTCGTTTTCAGTTGAGTCCCGATTGGCAGATCGACTACGAATCGTATGACTGGAAGAAACTTGACCCCGATGCGCAAGAAACAAAGGATTTAGTGACACAGTACTTCTCATGGACTGGTACGGACAAACAAGGTCGCAAGTTCAATCAAGGCAAAATCTTTAAGTAAATCAGAAGATTCAAGTTTTTGGAGGTGTTACGAAGTTTTCTATCAAATTCTTTGCTGAATAAAAGAGAGTCAATCGTTATTTTTTTTTTCTTTCTTTAGAGAAAATGGGGTGATATATAATAAATAGTGAATTTCTAATTTTTAATGGTGAGAATATAAAGCAAAAGCTGAGAACTATCTTTTTCTGAAATATTGGCCATTCTGAAATCTATTCACGTGTTTGTTGGATGTAATCTATTCACCAAAGGTTAAAGAGAAGCATTCAACTTTGCACTGATAAGCATATCAGCACTTTGGGTATTTTAAATTTGTCTATTAAAGAATAAAATGAAAAAAAAAGCTTCTTTTCGAACGCTGGCTTTATTAAGGAACAAGCGCCAGGTGGCTCAGCTTAGCTAAAAAAAAAAAGTGAGAGGGGCTCTCGTTACAGCACGTAACCGAAAGACCCTTTTCGTTTAGTTGATAGTGGAATTTGTAACTCCATTCCTTCAGTTTACACCAGGAAGTGAATCTACCTAAAATCTTCGTAAGTAGACTGATCTGAAGTTTGGAATCATAGTATTAGTACCTTAGAAGAATGCTAGTGTCGATAAAAACTTCAACGCTATCTAGCGCATGGTGACTGTATTTTTTTAAGATAACGATAAGGACAATTAATTTTATTTGTATAATTGGTAAAATTTGCGCTGTAATAAGTGTCAGATCTCTCTTCCTGATAGAAAAACTATCGAAAGCTTTAAAATATTTCGAGTGTTCCAGTTCTAGATGGCTTGGTGTCTTTTGTCGACAATAATGCCTGTTTCGTAAAAATCAGCGAATGTTGGGACATTACTTCGGAGTCAGCGCGCATTAAAGACTACACTGGCTGGCTTTAATACTCGTCGCGACCGTGGCCTGAATCGTCGTGGAGGTGACGTAGGACTTTACTTTCGGAACGATCTACCGTCAAAGCTGTTAAGTGATCCAATTGACTCTGATCATGAGATATTTTGGACGGAATGCAAACCGACACATTTATGAAGAAGATACTCGTGTTTGATAATCGCTTCGGTCTATTACCCTGAGAGTGCCAGAAACAGGAACGAACTTATTGAGCACATACAGTTTTTTGTACATAAAATGCGCCAAAAGTATGCCTCTTCTGCCTTTGTAATTGCTGGTGACTTTAACCAAACAAACAAACAGTGGGTTTCCAATGTTTTGGATTTGCAGCAAGTGGTTGTAATACCGAGGACCCTACCATAATTTCGATCATTTCATAATTTTCTTTGAAGCAAATTCAGCATTCCTCAAAACCAAACAATTCGAAACTACTATACGACCGCTAAGCGACCTCAAGGGCCTAACTAAGACTCCCTGCTGCCTTCGCAGCAATGGCGATTCAGTTGCGGAACCATGTTGTCAAACTGAGCCGATGGGTGAAGGACAAAAGTATGCCCTTACCTGCAACAGATCTACACAAATGGCATTCGTTAGTAAAAAGACTTGCTGGTAAAACGACACCTAGTGACGTCGGGGTATTGGAAGAGCATGGTATGCTTCTTCTTCCTTTGTGATTGCTGGTGACTAATCAAACAAAAAAACAGTGGGTTTCTATGTTCTTGGCTACGGAAGTGAACTTTTTTGCTGGCATCTCTACCACCTTTCCGTCAATCACCAGTTCAGAAATCGAGTCTCATAAATGAAGAAGAGATTGATGATGTATGTGAAGTTTCCAACTTTGCTGTTTACAAGGAACTTCAGAAGCTGAATAGGAACTGTGCGTCCTACCATTGCGAGCTTAGTTTAAGTTTGTTAAGTGAATTCGCTATTTTCCTTCGCAAGCCACTCTCTTCTATTATTAACCAGTGTTTCCAAGAGTAGGTGTTCCCTAGTGCTTGGAAGAGAGCGGAGGTTTGCGTCATACCATAGTGAAGGGTCCAAATCTTGCGATCAACTCCGACCTATCTCAATAACCCCGAACATGTCCAAGGTGGCCGAAATGTTTATATACTGCGAGTTGATGTCACAGGTTTCTCCTTCTGTTGATCTATATCAGTACGGATGTTTGAAAGGAAGCATCACAACTATCTACTTAATAAGAATGTACCACCCTAGTGTCGAGTGGCTTGACCGAGGAAGTGCGATTGTCAATCTTCTCCTAGTGTATTACGGAAAAGCCTTTCATCTTATTCGCCATTTCATAGCTGTGACAATTTTACGCGCAATGGGTGCACGCCAGTATATTCTCCTTTTAGTGATCGATTTTCGGCAAGACCGTTTCCAGTGCGTCTACAGCGTTATCTCTGGAGACACCAACTCCGAATGGGCTGAATTCAAGTGTGGCGCCTCACAAGGCACAAAACTTGCAGCGCTGTTGTTTTTTGACGGATCTTTTCTTGATCCGTCAAATTTCGTTGGTTTTGCTATCGGTTTAACCGTCATAATGGTTCGACGGCTGTGCTAAAATATTTATGCTAAGCCGTTTTAAACAAATCCGTTCTTTGAATTCAAAGCTTTTTTGTAATCTTAAAATGCAATATCTGAGAAACTGATCATATTTATCTAAAGTCATCCTTTAATACATTACAAAGGACGAGAGGGCTATTCAAAACATGTGGTTCCCAAGACCCAAAGACCTGGGAGGGCATTTTTAGGGAAATGAACATAGAAGATAAGAATTGTATTATTAATTAGGAACAACTAGCCTAGAGTTATATGGGCTAGCCTTCCGAATTTTTTTATTGGCTTCTAGAGCTTGATTTATATGTTCCTATGCCTATGCTATTTAAATATCTCATACTCGTTTCCGCGCTTCAACAACCGCAATGAACCGTTTTCGTGTAGTCAATTTTTCAATAGCTTGCTATTCGTGACTTGCGGTTTTACCTTTACTAGTGTTTCTTATAAGCCAGAACCACTCTTCATTGGTATTTCACAACTGGAAATTTTCGCTCCTAAGATAAAGCTTGCCGCAACCCCTAGAGCATTAGGTCAATTCTGTAGCAAAAAAGAATTTGTTATTTAAATAAGTTCGGTAAGTGAAACTTAATACCATCTATCAAAAACTTGTCACAATTATCTTCACAGTCATCAAGGCAGATTTAGATTTGACAGGAGGGATTGATTTTTTTGAATATAACAGTAGAAATATTTCACCTAGAATGGTAAGGTAATCAGTTGAGTAAGGGAGAAATCTAGCTATAGTGTCATGTTTTTGCCGTATTTTTGTTGAAGTACATTTAGAAATTGTGTTGGTTGTTCAGTTTTAGGCCATGATAGGTCAAAATTATCAGGGTAAATTTGCAGTTTCTAGCATGATTTAGCTAGGATCAAAGTAAATGTAACACTTGACGCCTTTATTATGCTCAATTCAAGAGTTGTTTCTTTGGCAAATTCATTTTGAGCCCTAAAGGGGCTCTAAAGAGCATATAGCCTAGTAGGCCTAACCAAAAGGGTAAAATTCTAATTTAATGACTTCTTGCTTTCTTAGACAGCGGTTAGGTTAGGAAAATGATACTTATCAGGGATAGGTCTAGAGGTTAAAGTATGTCCCAGGAAGGCATTTTGAAGTAGGGTAAGACGACCGGTACTCGGTCACTTTGTTCACTCTTCACACTTTTTGACATTCAATCTACTATAACTACTTTATTATACCACCTAGAAATTTGATTTTTCTACAGTTAAAATTGTCTCTGTTTTTTGAACAAGTAGGTCATTAATTTGAATAGTTTTGCTTATACAGCGCTACATATTTTTGAATTTAGCAAAAGCTATCAGTTCAGCTAATACTCGTCATATAGTTTCTCCTATTGACAAAGATATTACGCAATAATACAGTATCTAAGTCAGAGCCTTGCTATTTCTCGGTCACTTCCAAAAAACCCGTTTAGACATTCTTTGCTGAGATCTATGACTCAGGCCCTTTGTCTCGTTATTAGACATTTTAATGTTTTGAAATTTGTTATTTCAAATTGGATTTTCAGAGCGAAAATAGTGGATCCAGGATTTTCTTTGGGGGGATGGGGCACATAATAGGTGCTTTGATAAACTTGCGAACAAAGAAATACCTGCAATTAAAAGGGAATCTTGACAATTATGCGTCATACATAGGCCTAGGTAGTGGAAATGGTCTAAAGTGGTAAGGAGTTTGGCCTTTATTTTAATATAACCGGTTATATTTAATACATTATTTAATACAAACCGTTCAAACTGCTCAATGTATCAGCTCTTTGTCTCAATACATATTAATTTTTAAAAGGTTAATTATTTTTGGATAAATTTGAGAAATATGTTATTTTAAATTGGATTTTTAGAGAAAAAATAGTGGATTCAGGAAATTTTTTTTGGGGCGGGGGGGCGCATAATAGGCTGCTTGGATAAACAAAGAAAGGTACTACCCAAAGAAATACCCTCAATTTAAAGGGAGCCTCAACAATTGTGAGTCGTGGTAGGCAGTGGAAATGGTCGTAAATTTAATCTAAAATCGGGTGAGGGATAAAGTTCAAATAAATCTGTTGAAAGTAAGATGGTATAAAAATGTTGATACGAAAAATTAGTGACAAAGTTATTATGCAATAATACATATTCTCGTCCTGTCAGTCCCTGTTATCTTGGCTATGACTCAGGCTCTTTGTCTCGTTAATATTTAAAATCAGTATTAAAATGCGATTCTTTTGATGTAGCTATTGGTATCAAAATTCCATTTTTTAGAGTTTTGGTTTCTATTGAGCCGGGTCGCTCCTTACTACAGTTCCTTACCACAAACTGTTTGATTAGACATTTTCATGTCTTGAAATTTGCTATTTAAAATTGGATTTTCCGAGGAAAAAATAGTGGATCCAGGATTTTATTTGGAGGGGGGAGGGGGCGCATAATAGGTTGCTTGGATAAACTTGCAAACAAAGAAATACCCACAATTTAAAAATAACATCGACAATTATGCGTTGTAGGTAGGTAGTAGGT